>NC_058130.1:399477586-399624444 GCF_016433145.1 Gracilinanus agilis
GCCCCTCCGTGGGGCCGGGACGCCCCCCCTTCTCCTCCTCACGGGCCGGGCAGGTCAGGGTCCGGGGCGGCCGACCTGCGGCTGGGGCCTCTCCCAGCGCAGCCCCGGGCTCCGCTCACTCGCCGCAGCGCCCACCCTACTTTCCCTTCCCCCAGGTGGTGGCCGCCGAGCGGCGGGGAGGGAGGCTGAGGCCTCGGGCAGAGAGCAAACAAGAGCACGGACCCCGCCACCCGGGACTCTCCGTTAAGGCGACGACGACCGGGGCCGTGTTGTTGCTGCCAACTTGTCGAGGGGGGCACTGAGCATGCGCAAACACAGACCACATCCGGGTAACTTTTTTTTTTTTAACCAGCGCCTGTGTGGCTTTTTTTCCCTTCCCCTTTCTCCTCTACTGGCTCCCCCACCCCCACCCCCGCCTCCCTCCTCTCTACTCCCCCGCCACCAGGCCTCCTCTGCTTCTCCTCCCCCTGCTTCTATCTCGGGGATTCGGAGTACACTGCAGCGCGCAGGCGCGTGCAAGTAAAATTGTACTTTGGTGTCGAACGCCGCCCGGGGCTTTCAGGCTTGGAGTCGGGAGGGCAAGTTTAATGAATGGAAGCTGAGGAGTGACCAGAAGCTGGAAGGACTCGTTTTGAGGTTGCTGGCGCTGCCCAACCCAAAGAGGGGACCTAAGCAGCCTCGCACTCCTAGCTTTGCGCCGGGAGAAGTAACTGCGTTGTTTCCATAGCAATCTCCTGGCCTTTTTTTTTTTTTTTTTTTTTGCCTGGTGAAGGGGAGGAGAAAAGTGAATACATCAAAGAGACTTTGCTACGACACCCGGTAGCAAATGAGTTTGTGGAACTTAGTTTGGGAGGAAGTCGTGATAATAGCGCTTTACCTCTTTCCTATCCCACCCCAACTTCTAGATCCAAAAGTGTCCAATCAAAACTCTGAATCGTCCTAGTTCTCAAACTATTGCAAATAGCTGGTCATCAAAACAATCTTGTACTGGCTAAGAAATAGCGAGGTGGATCATTGGAATAGATTAGGTGCCCAATACGCAGTAGTAAATGACCATGGTTATTTGGTAAAATCCAAAAATCCAAGCCTTTGGAACAAGAACTCACTATTTGACAAAAGCTCCTGGGAAAACCGGAAAACAGTATAGCAGAAACTAGGTATAGACCAATTTTTCACACTGTATGCCAAGATAAGGTCAAAATGGGTACAAAGAGGGTGATACCATAAGCAAATAAGTACAGCATAGAATACTTTACCTGTCAGCTGGGAGGGAGTGGGGGGTGGGAATGTATGACCTGTCGACTTGGAAATCTAGAGACCCCAAACTTGTGGCTTAGTGAGATCTGATGAACCCCAAGTTTTAGGAATAGCTTGTAGGCCAGAGACCCCCAAAGCTTGTGCTTCCCTGTTCCAGTGAGAATCCACCCTAACGGGAATCCCTGGCTAGCAGTCTCAGACTGAATAATGGACCCCAGGATAAATGCTAAATACCCTTTTGTCTTGGGTAGTATTCCCCATTGTATCAGGGACCCTTACCCAGGAGGACATACCTGGGCAGGGACCATCCTTTAGTATCCATTGTGTAAGCAGCCCCTTCCCTTACACCCTAGCCTCTAGCTATGATTCCTTTATCTTGATTGTATCCTGTTGGTACATTGTCTATCGTCTCTCCCAGCCCCTGGATCTTCCCAAATGGTATATAAGTTCCCCAATTTCCTTTGTTCCTTGGAGTCATCATCTAGCTCGGTGTCACTCCCAGGGGGGTCAGGGAGCAGATCGAAGCAGTGTTCAATTCTTCGACTCTGCACAAGGAGGAGTTCTGCAAAAGAGGCCAAGTAGCCCTCATCCCCCTTTCCCTTGATTAAAGAGTGGTTTTATGACTATTTAATAGTTCTGCATTTTTTCTAAGTTAACAGACCAAACAAGAGTTAGAGGATTACTAGATGTAAAATGGATAATTTTGATCATATTCAATTTAAAAGAGTTTACACAAACAAAACCAATGTAACATAGATTAGAAGGAAAACAGAAAGGTGGATGGCAGGATTTTACAGCAATTAAGAGATAAAGAGCTCATTTCTCAAATATATAGACTACTGAGTCAAATTTATAAGAATTCAAGTTCTTCCCCATGATAAGTGGTCAGAGGTCACAGACAGTTTTCAGACAAAGAAATCAAAGTATCTACAGTCATATAAAAAATGCTCTAAATCACCCTTGATAAGAGAAATGTAAATTTAAAATGAGGTACAACTGCACACCTATCAGATTGGCCAACAAGACAGCAAAGAAAAATGATAAATGTTGGAAGGGATGTGGGAAAATTGGGACACTAATACAATGATAGTGGAGTTGCAAACTAATCTAGCCATTCTAGGGAGAAATTTGGAATTGTACCCACAGGACTGTAAAACTACAAACGCTTGACCCATCAATAGCACTATTAGGTCTGTAACCCAAAGAGATTAAAGGAATAGAAAAGGACCTATTTTGTCTTAAAAAAATTTTTTTGTGCTGTTTTTGTGACAGCTTTTTTTGTACTGGACCTATTTGTCTAAAAAAATTTTTTTACACTTTTTTTTGCTAGTTCTTTTTGTGCTGGCAAAGAATTGGAAATAAGGAGTGTACCCAAAATTTGGAGAATGACTGAACAAGTTGTAGTGGAATACTCTTTTGCTATAAGAAATGATGAGCAGATAGTTTCTAAAAAACCTGAGGAGATTTACATGAATTGATGCAGAGTGAGGTGAGCAGAACCTGGAGAATATTTTACATAGTAACAGTAAGATGAACTGTGAATGACTTAGCTATTCTCAGCAATACAGTGATCCAAGACAATATCAAAGGACTCATAATGAAAAATGCCATATGCCACCAGAAAAAGAACTGATAGATGCTAACTGCAGACAGAAATATATTTCACTTTCTTCATCTTTTTTTATTTGAGATTGTTTTTGTTTTTGTTTTTTCACAAAAAGACTGATGTATAAAAATATTTTACATGATTGCACATGGAAAATCTATATCTGCTTACCATCTCAAAGAGAGAGGGGAAGAAAGGAGAGAATTTGGAATTCAAAATTTTAAAAAAAACAAATAAATCTTAAAAATTGTTTTTACATGTAATTGGGGAAAATATAATATTTTTTTAAAAAAACAAAATCACAAGATTCCCTGTCCCCTCCCATAATGAAAAGGAGGGGGTCAATAAATGACAACAAAGTTGTTACTGGAAGCAACTTGAGGCCAAGTAATATGGGGGGGGGCAGAGAGAGAGTGAGAAGGAGATACATACATATATGGCATATATAAACATATTACTTGGCCTCAAGAATTTACATAAAGTATATACACATATGAGAAGCTTATATATATTATGCATAAGTTTATGTGTATATATATATATGTATAGATAGATAGATAGATAAACTTCTGGTTACCTCATTCTCAACATTTCTTAAAATGCCTACAATGTGCTAGGCATTGAGCCAAAGAAAGGAAAATAAAATTAATAGTCCCTTACCTTCAAGATACTTAAGTTATAGGGAATGAGGGGAAGAGGTCTTTCAGTATTGGTAACTTATTTAAAATAACAGTAACAACTCAGTGAAAAAGAGATGTTAAGATAGTACCAGATAAGGAGTTGGTGTCTATACACACACATTACAATCTAGTCTTGTTTCCTTCACTTTGCTTACTTTTTGTTTTTTTCTTTCAAGGAAGATTTTATCATAGCTTAACAGAACAAGAAGGATGTCTTATCTGTGGTGTAAAAACAAAAAGCAGCAGTAAAGCTTTTTTTTTTTTTTTATCATTCTTGTCAAACTTGGGGTAAGGTACTTAAATAGTACCAGAGAGACAGGGATAAGTGTTCTTAAAAACACAAATATTTCAACCTCTGGCTTATTTTGCATTTAGTGTATGAAGTCTCTTTTTTTCTGCTTAAATATTCAAAATAAGAGAAAAATTGGGTATTAAATGGTGGCCTTTGTCTACTCTTGAGAAGATTAGATCAGTTCCAACCTATTCCTTGAGACCCAAAGTCCTGATTGAGGCAGAGACCCAAATGGTCCATTTTAGGTAGTACAGACCTAGAAAAATAACAATAGCTAGCATGTATATGTAGCATGTAAAGGGTTCACAAAATGCTTTTACATATATAATCTCTTTTGATCCTCAACCCAGGTTTTACCCAGTCCAAAAGAAGCAGATTTGAGAATGATCCCTGGGAAACTTGACACTGGAGCAAACTCAGATCCTAGGTAAATAATGGATATGACTCAATTTCTTAAGAGATCCTTGGATCAAACAACCCAAATATTGGCCCCCAGACCTCAGTCCCTCCATGATGGATGTCTTGCACATAGCAAACACTCAGAAAATATTGTTGAATTAAATTAATAAATACTGCTATAAGAAATCATGAAAATTGTAATTTATATTTATATAGCACTTTAAAGTTTACAAAATGCTTTTCTCACAATAAACCTTTGCAGTAGGATGAAAGTAAACTGAGTGCATTATTTGATTTCCTTCACTGACAGATCTGGGGAGTTTGTCCCAAAATTCAGAAGCCTACAATCTTTGAGTGACTTAGGAGATATCAAAAATCTTACCAAAAGTGCATAACTATGTTCCATTCCAGCGGTTAACTTTTAAATTTTCTTCAGAATATACAGAAATAAGGGATGGGGTAGATAATTGTACCTTTCTCTTTTCTCCTTGCAGGCTCCAAGCAGCCTAAACTAGACAGCTCACCACAGAAATAAATACACTTGCTGACAATCTCATTGTCACAGAGGCATAAAAAAGAATGTTGCAGGTGCTGAAGAAGATGATTTTGTTATTAGAAAAACAAAGCCAAAAAAAAAAAAAAAGCCAAGACTAGCATGTGTTGTTTCATCATCTCAGTGACAAAAATATCTCCTAAAGAATATTTGTGGTTAGGAATTTTTTTTAATTTTTTTTTTTTGCATTCAGTTTTAAGAGAGGAAAAAGTCCTACAGCACTAAATTCTGGTTTTATTGTGTTTCCCCCAAAAGACAATATTTAATAACATACTTGTACAAAAAATTCTGGTTACTATCTAAAAAGTTTATGAGTCAATCAAACATGACCTTTTAAATATTTAAATAAGAACTAGTAGCCTTGAGTCTATGACAGCAGGATTTCATAGTCACATATTCCCATACTCCTTCACAAGGAGGCAATGTTTGAAGAACAGGATTTTTTTTCAACATTGAATAGTTATATTTCATTAAATATTTCTGCCCCAAGTTCATCCAGAATCTTCATCTTTGTAACATATCATTTGTTCTAATGTAATTTAAAAACAGGATTATCTAAATGCTTTGGAGAAGAAAAAAAGTGCACCCGAATACAAAACAGCAAATGCCCCCCCCCCAAAGCATCTGATTTCCTTTCTGATTCTCTTCCCTACTGTGCTTTCAAAATATATTTTTTAAATTGCCATGAGAAAACTTACCCCTTGGGTTCTCTGCTTTTCCCTCTCTCTCCCCTGCTGGCTGCCACTTGAGAATTTCTCCTCTTCCCTTTTCCCTTTTCCCTTTTCCCATTCACTTTCACTTGCCTGACATTTCTGACAAGCTTCATCCAGCTGCTGCCTTTTTCCTGTTGCAGGGGCAGAGTGCCTGCTATCCCAGCACTTCCTTCATTCCTCTCAGGCTTCCTGAGTCCCTGTGAAATTACTCAGAACCATCTGATTCTGCCACACCATACTTGGCTCTTCTAACAACAGAGAAGAGAATCGACAAGCTAGGAGAAGAGCCTAATAAAAGAAAATCACTTCGTGTATGCCTAAGCCCTTCAGAACCCTCTTTCCTCCTCTCCTTGGCAAAATTGTGCTTCTTCCTTCTGTGGTTAATTCAGCACCCAAATATAAGCATTTTCAAAGATGAAGGAAAAGAATGCCCTATAACCACACAGGAGGTCACAGCTCCCTGAGGCTGCTGGTTGCTGCAGCTTCTCTGGAGCTGATTCTCATGCTAACTAGGGTCTAGCTAAAAAATCCCATGGATCTTGCTCAAGGCAGATGCCCTGCCTGGATACAAGTCTCAGATTTTTCCTCTCCAGATGTCCTTTGTGGCAGAAGTCACCTGCACAGGGCAAGTATTATAAGTAATAATTTCTCTCTACCTCAGTGGAGCCCACCCAGTTCTGAAGTTCATCTGAAAACCTTTCAATCAAAAGTAGCTCTAGGGTATCCTTGTTAGAAATTTGGGTCCTGACTCCCTATCATCCTCTCAGGCTTCTAAGGCCATGCTTAGTCTGGAAAAGAGCCTTTCATTAGAGTCAGGTAGCAGCAGTGCCCAAGGGTGAGGACTTATCATGTGAATCTTTTTATTTAAAAAAATTGTAATGTTTCATTAAAATCGACATTCTGTGTTAATACAGCCTATAAAACTCAAGTAGTAATCTTCAATGCCACCTCAAAAAAACTGGCTCTGAAGTTTTCAATGGAAAGAGAAAGCCCTAAATAAACTCTTATAGGACTATTGGGTAAATCACTGGGGCTAGAAACTATGATCTGACTTGTATCTCTCAAAACTAGAATTCCCAATTCCTCTTCCCACCATGGGTCTAAATCTTAACCATCCCTCTAAGCTGAGCAGAAAGAGTCATTGTGAGGAATGCACTTTGCAAACCCTAACACAAAGTGAATTATTATTATTATCTTTCTCATAATAACAGCTCATATTTATCCACTGCTATAAAATTTGTAAAGTACTTTATCTATAATTATGGATTCTTAACCTGAGGATCTATGACCTTTAAAAAAATGTTTTGATAACTATTTCAATATAATTGGTTTCCTGGGTAATCCTATAGTCTTTTATTTTGTTCACTGAAAAGAATTATTCTGAGGAGTCCCTAGATTTCCCCAACTTCCAGAGGGATCCATGACATACACAAAAAGGTTAAGGATCCCTGTTGGTCTATATCAGTGAACCTTTTAGAGATGGAGTGCCATGCCCATCCACCCTTTTCCTACACAGGGAAGGGAGGAAGCACTCCCATTGGCCTGCTGAGTAGGTAAATGTTGTCAGGCACAATGGAGAGGAGGAGGGAGCAGCCCCACCCGAGTCCCTCTGCCTTTCTAGTAACAAACTGGGGGAAATGGGGAGGGGAGCACAGCGGCTGTGTGCCCACAGAGAGCACTCTGTGTGCCGTCTTTGCTTCCTGTGCCATAGGTTCACCATCACTGGCCTACATTATCTCATTTGATCCTCACAATAATTGGAATGCATTTATTGTTGTTCAGTCACTTCAATCTGACTCTTTGCAACCCCGTTTGGAGTTTTCATGGTAAAGATATTGGAGTGGTTTGCCATTTCCTTCTCCAACTCATTTTACAGATAAGGAAACTGAGGCAAATATTTTTTAATTGATTTGCCTGAGGTCACTCAAACTCAGGTATTCCTGACTCCAGACTGGTCACCCTGTCCATTGCCCCACACTGGCTATAATTAATTCCATTTCAGAGATGAGGAAATAGATTCAAATAGGTTAAGTGAGTTATCCATGGCCATAAGTAGTAACTATCAGAAGCAGGATTTGAACCCAAGCCATCCCCCAATTTCCATATTATCCTAGATAATATCTCTTCTCCAAAGTTTCTATGGAATACCAATTACTCTAGTTCTCAGCAATCTCTCTCTTTACTGTACTCTCCGAGCATTCTAGCACTTAATCACAAATAGCATTATAGTAATTCATGTGTTCTTTCTAGCATCAATGTAGTACAGTGAAGAGAGTAGTAGTGTGGTTGGTATCATGGGCCCTAGGTTCAAATCTAGTCCCTGTCATTTACTACCTGGGTCACTGGAAAAGTCAGCTAACCCTTTGGGCTTCATTTTCCTCCTAACTAACATGAGGGAGTTAGACTAGAGGGCCTTTAACCCCTTCCCCACTCTAAATCCATGGTCCTTCCATTGCATGCTCCTTCATGCCTTATTCTTCCTGCCCATCTCGCCCCATGGTCAACATAGCACTGACTCACTGATCAATTCATAGTTAGTAGGATTTTGAGATGGAAGACACCTTAAAAAGATTATCTAGTTAGTTTCTTTCTCTAGTTAAAACTTTTCCAGTTTCTCTGGTAGTACTATTTGACTTGGTCCAGTAACTCTTAGCTCTCTAAGAGACTTGATCTTTAGAGCCTGAATCAGACTTTAAAAGGGATCAGAGTGCAATGGAAAGGAGCCTGGATTTGTAGTCAGATAACCTACATCTGGGTCAGGATAGTGCTGAGCCTGAAGTCAAGAAGACTCGTCTTCTTGAGATCAAATCTGGCCTCAGACACTTACTGAGTATGTTTCCTTGAGCAAGTCACTTCCCTCTGCCTCAGTTTCCAGCTGAAGAAGGAAACGGCAAAACACTCCGGTAACTTTGCCAAGAAAACCCCAGATGGGTTCACAAGGAATCAGTCATGACAGAAACAATTGAGCAATCCCAGAGGTCAGCAGCCTGTGTAACTTTGGGACAAGTCACCTAATTTCTCTGGACCTCATATTCTTCATTTGTAAAATAAGGAGGTTGGATTACATGACTTCTAAAATGCTTTTTTCCCCATTCTTGATCTATAATCCTGTGAATATTGTGGCCCTTTGGCTCTGTTCTCTAGAAGACAGGAGACCCCATTTTTCCTGAGTCTGTACTCATTGTGATTCTAGTAAAACACAGAATTTGATCTTGCCTCATGGATCAGTTTGCATAGGTCATTAATACTTACTGCTGCCATTTGTTGTTGTTTAGCCATTTTCAATTGTGTCCATTTTTTCATGACCCATTTGGGGTTTTCTTGGCAAAGATATTGGAGTGGTTTACCATTTCCTTCTCTAGATCATTTTATAGATGAGGAAACTGAGACCAACAGGGTGAAGTTTTTTGAGGCCAGATTTGAACTTAGGGCCTCTAGACTCCAGGCATGGTGGTCTATCCACTGCACCATCCAGATGCCCAATGACAACTTCTATCGAAATAAAGAAAACTATCTAGCTGATTTGATCAGTGAGAGCCAACTTATAAAATTCAGACAATATTTTTTTTTCCAGCTCAGTAATCCATTTGGTCATATTTTTACTTTCCTTCTTAATCTACATACAGCAGTAAGTACAAGCCAGCCTGGTTACTAACACTAGCCAGAGATGCTCCCACATTTGCCCCTGGGCTTTGAGTGGGACCATACTCCTTTGTTTCTTCTTTGTAGACTGTACTTCTTGTTATTTTCCTCTTTCTTATACTCCCCTGATCTGATAACTATTCCATTACCTCTACTTTTTGATAGGCAGAGTGCCAGGGTCAATAGAACACTGGACTTGGAGGCAGGGGAGATGTGGGTTTGAATCCAATCTTAGATACTTGCTTGCTAGCTGTGTGACCGTGGGCAAGTTCCTTACTTCTTTGGTTCTCAATGTCCTCATCTGTAAAATGAGGATCATAAAAGGAGCAACATCTCACACCCTACACCAAGATGAATTCAGAATGGGTGAATGACTTGAATATAAAGAAGGAAACTAAGTAAATTAAGTGAACACAGAATAGTATACTTTTTTTTTTTTTAATTTTAAACCCTTAACTTCTGTGTATTGACTTATAGGTGGAAGATTGGTAAGGGTAGGCAATGGGGGCCAAGTGACTTGCCCAGGGTCACACAGCTGGGAAGTGTCTCAGGCCAGATTTGAACCTAGGACCTCCTGTCTCTAGGCCTGGCTCTCAATCCACTGAGATACCCAGCTGCCCCCCACAGAATAGTATACTTGTCAGATCTCTGGGAAAGGAAAAATTTTAAAACCAAGCAAAAGTTAGAAAAAATTACAAAATATAAAATAAATAATTTTGATTATATTAAATTAAAAAGGGTTTGTACAAACAAAAACAATGCAATGAAAAATCAGAAGGGAAACAACAAACTGGGAAAAAATCTTTATAACAAAAAATTCTGACAGAGGTCTAATTACTCAAATATACAAGGAACTAAATCAATTGTATAAAAAAATCAAGCCATTCCCTAATTGATAAATGGGCAGGGGACATGAATAGGCAATTTTCAGATAAAGAAATCAAAAGTATCAATAAGCACAGGAGAAAGTGTTCTAAATCTCTAATAATTAGAGAAATGCAAATCAAAACAATTCTGAGGTATCACCTCACCCCTAGCAGATTGGCTAAAAAAACAACAGGGGAGAATAATGAATGTTGGAGGGGATGTGACAAAATCGGGACATGAATGCATTGCTGATGGAGTTGTGAATTGATCCAACCATTCTGGATGGCAATTTGGAACTATGCCCAAAGGGTGCTAAAAGACTGTCTGCCTTTTGATCCAGCCATACCACTGCTGGGTTTATACTCCAAAGAGATCATAGATAAACAGACTTGTACAAAAATATTTATAGCCACACTTTTTGTGGTAGCAAAAAACTAGAAAATGAGGGTATGACCTTCAATTGGGGAATGGCTGAACAAACTGTGGTATATGCTGGTGATGGAATACTATTGTGCTAAAAGGAATAATAAACTGGAGGAATTCCATGTGAACTGGAAAGACCTCCAGAAATTGATGCAGAGTGAAAGGAGCAGAGCCAGAAGAACATTGTACACAGAGATGGATACACTGTGGTAAAATAGAATGTAATGGACTTCTGTACCAGCAGCAATGCAATGACCTAGGGCAATTCTGAGGGATTTATGGAAAAGAATGCTACCCACATTCAGAGGAAGAACTGTAGGAGTGGAAACACAGAAGAAAAACAACTGCTTGAACACATGGGTTGAGGGGGACATGATTGGGGATGTAGACTCGAAACTACCACACCAATGCAACTATCAATAATATGGAAATAGGTCTTGATGACACATGTTAAAACCAATGGAAATGCGAGTCAGCTATGGGGCGGGAGGGGGGGCTGTTAAGGGGGGTGAAGGGAAAAGTAAGAACATGACTCATGTAACCATGGAAATTTTTTCTAAAAAATAAAAAAAATTTAAAAAAAGGAGCAGCTACCCACTTCATGTTGTTGTGAGTCAACTAAGATAATATTAAAGCACTATATAACCTTAGAGGAAGCTAGATGGGAGAGAGGGCAGAATTCTGGAATTGTAGTCAGGAGAAACCTAGGTTGAAATCCTGCCTCTGATACTCACTAGATGTGTGACCCTGGACAATTCACTTAGCCAGTCAATCAAATGTTTTTCGAGCATGTTTCAGTCATATCTGACTCTTCCTAACCTCATTTGGAGTTTTCCTGGCAAAGATCCTGGAGTGATATGCCTTTTCATTCTCTAACTCATTTTATGGATGAGGAAACTGAGGCAAATAGGGTTTTGTGACATGCCCAGGGTCAATCAGTAAGCATTTATTAAGCACTAATTCTGTGTGAGGCACTGGGACAAGTAAATAAACATCACGGATACAATAAAAGGCAAAAGACAATTCCTGTTCTCCAGGAGCTCATAGTCAAATAGAGGAGATAGCATTTAAATAATTAGGAACAGACAAGATAAATACAGGATAAATTGAAGATAATCAACAGAAGGAAGGAACTACAGGAGGGATAAGTAAAGGCTGTCTGCCTGTCTCAGTTTGTTCATCTGTAAAATGGAAATAATAATAGCACCTACCTCCCAGGATTATTGTGAGGCTCAAATGAGAGACTGGTAAAATATTTTACAAGCCTTAAAGCTCAACAGAAATGCTAACTCTCATCATCATCATCTAAGAATGATTTAAATAGTGATTTCTAAACAATGTAATAAAATGGTAATAACTAAAAATGGTGATCTCCAAGCTTTCCTCCAGCTATGATCTTATGATCCCTATCATTCTTCCAGATTTGAACCTATAAGCTGTATATTTCAAATAGGTGGTTTAAAATATTGGTGCCATAATAGAAGTTAGCGATGCCACACCCAAGAATAAAGAACCAAATTTGTCTTTCTGTTACACGCAATTGTATGAACGTTTAGGCTAATCTGGTAGCAATAATAAATGTTATGCATTGTGCAAAACACACCTAAAAATGGCCTCCAGCAACCAATTTCTCTTCATTCCAGTGGATTACAGCTCTTTAAAAAATCCAGATATGAGCCAGTCAGAAATCTCTAAGCCTCCACCCCACCCCCATAACCATCTGTGAATAAATTTATAGCAGATGGGGAAATTAAAGAGCAGGACAATGCTTACATCTGTTAACAAATTAATACAGTGAAGTCAAATAAGTAAAATATATTACTTGCCACTGACAGAGTATTTATAACAAAGGAGATGAAGTAAAAAGCACAAGAGCAAAGGACCCCACTTTCTAGGATCTTACAGTCTAAGTTAGCCTTCCCCAATCCCTCTTCATTCCAGGGCCTTCCCTCAATCAGTTTTTTCCAATTTATCCTATATGTATAGTTTGTTTTCTCTATATTTGTTTGCATGTTTATCTCCCCCATTAGATTATAAGCTCCTTGAGGTCAGGGGTTGTCTTTGGCCTCTTTTCATATCCCCAGCATTTAGCACAGTGCCTGGCACATAGTAGGCACATAATAAATGCTTACTGATGGATCGATTGAAAAATAATACACATGCGGAGAATAGCCATAGGATTCAGTCTCTAAGATAAACTTATTGACATCCCCGGGTTCTCCAGTGTTTACATTTGGCACTTGGCAGGTGCTACTTTGAAAGGTGTATGTAAACATTAAAGTCCTAAAGAAATGTGAGAGATTTTTCACTCAGAGGATCACATCTGTAGGGATGAGAGATTGAGGACTACAGGAAGAACTAACCACATGCCTCAGTGAAAAGACAGCCCTGGCTTTGTTGTCACTTTAGTTGTGTCCAGTACCTTGGAACCCCATTTGGTGTTTTCTTGGCTGAGATACTGGTTTGCCATTTCCTTCTCCAGCTCATTTTATAGATGAGGAAGCTGAGGCAAAAAGGATAAAGTGACTTGTCCAGAGCCATACAACTAGTAAGTGTCTAAGGTCAGGTTTGGATTTATGTCTTCTTGGCTCCAGGCCAAGCACTCCATCCATTGCGTCATTGTACTGGGAGTATCTAGGTTCAAATCCTGGTTCTGATGCTTACTTACTTAACATCTGTGACAATGGACAAATCACCCTCTTTGTCTTCCATTTGCTCATCTGTTAAATGATAGCAATGAACTGGAGGGCCTTTTTCAAAGTTTCTTCTGCCTCTATAGCTGTGATTTCATGTTATCTCTCCAAGTTGATTCGTTTTAACATAGGAACTATGCATTTGTATCTCAAGCACCTAGTACAAATGTTATTCAGTGAAAATATAATACAGGAGGTAAATGCTATGACCATGGATATAGTCTTAGACTGAGTGTTTAAAAACAAACCAAAAAAAAACAACTCACTTTCTGTCTTAGAATCACTACTATGTATTGGTTCTAAAGCAGAAGAGTGGTAAGAGCTAGGCAATGGGGGTTAAGTAACTTGCTCAGGGTCACACAGCTGGGAAGTGTGTGAGGTCAAATTTGAACTCAGGACTTTCAGGTTCTAGGCCTGGCTCTCAATCCACTGAGCTACCCAGCTGTCCCATGCTGAATAGACTTTTGAGATGATTTGGGGGAAGGGGCTCATTTAATGAAATATTTATGCCAAGTGAAAAGATGACTGATCAGTCTGGAGGGTCCTCTGCTGGCAGAGTTGGCCCTTTCTGTCTATGGTTTTGTAAATTAAAAAACGTTTTGCAACATTACAATTCCAGTATTTTCTTGAAATTAGTGGTTAGAATCAATATCCCATCTGCTTCTGGGGCTAAAGTTCTTTCTCCTCAAATGAGACAATATGTATCAAGTGCTTAGGACAGTGCCAGTCACAAAGTGAGTGCCATATAATGCTTATTTCCTTCCCTTCCCCTACTCCCTGCTCCCATCATCACAGTTCTATGGAACCATGATAAAAGAATGAAATGAGTGGCAGCTCTATCGTACAGGGAACCAGGCCTGGGGTTGGGAATATCTGGGTTCAAATATAGTCTCAGACACTTCTTAGCTGTGTGATTCTGGGCAAGTCAATCAACCCTATTTATCTAGCCCCTGGAAGAAGGAAAGCAGGAAGGAAGGGAGGAAGGGAGGGAGGGAGGGAAGAAGGAAGGGAGAAAGGGAAGGAGGAAGGAAGGGAAGAAGGGAGGGAGATAGGGAGACAGGGAGGAAGGGAGGAAAGAAGGAAGAAAGGAAGGAAGGAAGGAAGGAAGAGAGGAAAGGAAGAGAGGGAAGGAAGAGAGGGAAGGAGGGAGGGAGGAAGGAAGAGAGTAGGACATGCCTGATGCTTTGGTTTTATTGGATGTCCTCCATAAGTGACATGAGAATTAAGGTGGTTCCTTATTACCTCCAGAAAGATTGAGAAAACAGGCACCAATTTCTAGGGATGTACAGGAAGGAATCTACCAACACTGGGGCAGTTCTTTATTAGCTGGCATCTTCATCTTGGTATATGTGAGACTGACAGAAGGATGCCCAGAGCAGAATTATTTGGGGAAGATCAGAGATAATATAAGGGATGCTATTGTAGACTCAAGAAAATTTGTTATCCTTGGATTATCTTGGAGTGCTTAAATCCATAATCTTCAGGGAGGCCTGCAGGTTCCATTCTTCCTTAGCTATTATAGCCCTTTCCTACACACTACAAAATAGTGTTCTTTTCTGCTTTCCTATGCTGTAATTCATCCCCTCAATCTTTCATCCCTCTCAGCCTTTCTTTACTAACACTTTCTCCTAGTTCTTTTCTTTTAGGAGTCCTTGTGTCCTGCACACCTCTGTCCTAGGTGATGTGATGATAAGGACAATACCTGTATTTTTCTCTCTAGCTCTCCTTGGGGGAAGGAGGAGAATAACTCTTTGGATGGGGGATGGGGGCTGTGGGCTGGCTCAGCATTAGGGCAACATACTACATGTTACATGCATCTCTAACTAAAATGGAGCTTTGAGCAATACTTGGGCACCAGTTGTGCTGAATGGGACTGCCCACCTCAGGACTGGCAGGCTATTGATTTCCCCTGGATCCTGTGTATCCTTTGGCAAACATCTCTACTCATTCCAGCACCTTGTAATTTGAACCCAAGTAATGATGTGCTGGTCTGTCAGGCTTATACAGCTGTCGCTGATACTGGTAAACTGAAGAGTGACCTCGGGTGAGGTAGGCATGGAGCCATCCCGGTCCAGTTCAGGGAGGGTTTGTATTCAACATAGAATGGATACCCTAAGTAAGATCTCAACAATTTCCACTCTGGTACTACTAAACTAAATGCCATCGGCTCTACCTGGGGCTGACCAGGCTGTAGATACTGGTCAGGGGGGAGAGGAGGGAGATTTGTAGAGCTGAGACATTTGATTCCCTGCCTTTCCTCCTTTTACTTGTAAGGAAGTGAATTCAATCTCCATACCTGCCACGTCTGCGGAGTATATAATTAGAATGCTGACATCTGAGCAGCAGGGCCTTTTGGCCAGCTTTATTCAGGGGAAAGTATTTTTAACATTGGATAAACTTGGAGATATATCTGAGACCCCTGGTTTCCCTTTTTATTACGTGCCTTCCCTTATCAAGATTCCTGAAATAAAAGGAAATATCTCATTATCAATTAGGTTGTCATAACCTTTTTTTTACAAAGAGAAGGGAAAATAAATTATTTTGTCCTTTTAAAGAAAAGTCTTGATCTGGGGTTTGTTTGATTTTTGGGGTGGGGGCTATTTCTTCATCTATAAAAATGAGGATATTATATTAAACTAATAGATCTTGAAAGTCCTTTTCTACTCTAAAGCAAACCCATGATTTTTTTTAATCCTTATCTCCCGTCATAGAATCAAAACTAGGTATTGGTTCTAAGGCAGAAGAGAGGTAAGGGCTAGGCAATGGGGGTCAAGTGACTTTCCCAGGATCACACAGCTAAGAAGTGTCTAAGTTGTGATTTGAACCCAGGAATTCCTACATCTGGACCTGGCTCTCAATCCACTGACTCACCTACCTGCCCCCAATCCCATGATTCTTAATGAACATTTCTATCCTCTCTCAGAAGTGTAATTTGTCATCCAGGAAGGAATAATTTTAGATAAAATTCCACTTGTTATAAATGAATTGTGGACAGGAACCAATGAGGAATCCACTGTCATTTCACTAATATGGTACTTATTCCAAAGCCAGGCAGACCAAAAACAGAGAAAGAAAACTACAGACCAATTTCCTTAATGAACAGATGCAAAAATCTTAAACAGAATACTAGCAAAAAGACTCCAGCAAGTGACCACGAGGGTTATTCATTATGATCAGGTGGATTTATATGAGGAATGCAAGGATGGTTCAATATTAGGAAAACCATCCACATAATTGACTATATCAACAAGCAAACCAAAAAGAATCACGTGATTATCTCAATAGATGCTGAAAAAACCTTTGACAAAATACAACACCCATTCCTATTGAAAACATTAGAAAGTATAGGAATAGATGGGCCTTTCCTAAAAATAATAAACAGTAGTATCTAAAACCATCAGGAATCCACTGTCATTTGTTGCAGTCCTTACCAGAATATAGTAATCAAAATTAAAATTTGTATTTAGAAAACGTTTTTTTTTTAAACCCTTGTACTTCGGTGTATTGTCTCAGAGGTGGAAGATTGGTAAGGGTGGGCAATGGGAGTCAAGTGACTTGCCCAGGGTCACACAGCTGGGAAGTGGCTGAGGCCGGGTTTAAACCTAGGACTTCCTGTCTCTAGGCCTGACTCTCACTCCACTGAGCTACCCAGCTGCCCCAGAAAACATGTGTTTTTACAGTTCAAAGTAATGTGACTTGAGGGCCTCAAGTCATGCTGGAACTTCGAGTTTCTTTGAATATCTGAGTTAGGAGAGTGGCCACCACTTCCATCCCCTTGGCCTCAATAAGCTGGTGTGTCCCAGCCTCCTCCCATACCTCACTCTGGCTGTATTTCCTTTTTAGATAATCTCATATTCTACCATTTATTGAAATCCTATCTTTCCTTCAAAATCAAGTTCCTCCTGAAAGGAAGAATATTCTTTTTTAATGCTGAATGAGAAAAGAAGTACGAGGATTTATTTATAAACATAAAGTAAAGCTAGGGAACAATAGAAAATGTTGGCCTTCCGAAAGGAATTAAGGTGTCCTTCCACCCCACTTCAAGCAGGATTCCCATCTATCTCATTTCAAGTTAGCAAAGTACAAAATTCCAAGAATTTAGCAATATTTTCCTTTTATTATCCCTATAAAAGAATTACCTGGGGAGGGGAGGAATAATAAATCTAGAAAGGATCTAACTCATAGCATTGTGGTCTTATACCTGACAAGAAAAAAAAATCAGTCCCTCAAAAGAGATATTTGTAAAGTGCTGAACATGCCTGGCACTTTATATATGTATATCTACTTATGTATAGAAGGCATATTATTTCTGCTTCTCTTCCCTCCTTCCCCCTTCTCCCTACCCGTATATGTTTATCATGGATCTAGCTGAAGCTATTTGAATAAAGCTGGGTGACAAATCTTAAAATGATATTTAAAGGGCTTTCAAAGAAAATGCTACCATGTTGCAGGTGATGGTTGAAGGATAGGATGACACTATTTGCACTGGGAATGAAAGCTAAGAGGCCCAAGACTTTAAACATCTCAGCTGATAAAGCAATGTTGGAAAGGTCATTAATAAAGCATAAATTCTGGCAAACAAAGACTTGAGGCATATTCAGAGGACTGTAATAGACACCTCTTGGGCACCATGCCAAGGCTATATATGCACCTGTATGGGCCATTGTCCAGTGGGAAACCCATTTCTTTATTTGGCCTGGCAGGAGAGTATGGAACCCTAAAGTCTGAATGGTAAGTGTTTAGGAGGGGAAAAATTTTTATTTTACATAAAAGATAAATCTCTCTCATTTAGCCTCTTTTTTTCTACTCACTGGGCAACCTACTTAACTCAGGCTCTTATCACTTAACCAGACTTTTCCAACAAACTCCTAATTGGTCTGCTTTTACTCTCTCCTCTCAGCAACCTATTATTTACATAACTGCCAAAATAATCTTCCCAAAGCATGTCTGACTACATCACTCCCCCGTGCAAAAGTCTTCAATGGATCCTTATTCTCCTCTAGGATAAAATACAAACTCCTTAGCTTGGTGATGAAAGGTATCTGCCATTTGGTCCAGCCTTCTTCTCAGCTTCATGCACTGTAAACTTCAGCCAAACTGGTCTTTGTTTCGTGAATTCAGAATTTCATTTCTTTTGTATGTGCTTTTATCTAAGCTGTCTCAGTGTCTGGAATGCACCAACTCATTTCTCTCTCTTAGAATTCTTTTCTTCAAAACCCATCTCAGTAGGCAGCTAAGTGGTTCAGTGGATAAACAGTCAGGCCTGGAGATGGGAGATCCTGGGTTCAGATGTGGCCTCACACTTCCTAACTATGCGACCCTGGATAAGTTACTTAATTCTAATTGCCTTTCTTAGCATCAACTCTAAGACAGAAGCTAAGGGTTTCAAAAAAAAACAAAAAAAATAAAACTCAGCTCACAAGACTGCTGATGAGGGAATCCTTCCTCCATCTCTCTATTCATTATTGCTTGTGAATACCTCACCTTATCTCTATTTGTCATATCTACTAGTGGAATGTGATGTTTTTGAGGGCAATGGATACCCACCCCCCTGCCCCCATGTATACTTTTCCTATATTTTCTTCCAGCACCTAGCACCAAACCTTGCAAAAGAGCGGGTAATTTTTGATGTTTATTGTGTTTTATACAATCTATTCAGTTATTTTTAGTAGAATTTTTCTATCTCTTCCTGCTGGGTTTTGTTTGTAGCATGTAAAATGGTGATGATTTATGTGGATTTATTTTATAATCTGCACCTTTGCTAAAGTTGGGCAAATAAGAAATGCAAATGGTTTCAAAGAGATCCAATTAATTTGTAGCATATCGTCATAGATTTGATTATTAATGGGAAGTTAGGAAGGTTCTGGGCACATTTCTGAGCAAAAGATTTTGGAGAGAAACTGCTAGGCTTGCCCTGGAGGCCAGTTTTAAAGACTTAAGAAAAGGGCACTGAATGAACCATTAGGTTTCTTATAGAAGATGAATACCATCATATATAATACCCAGTACAAGCTTATTTGTCCTGTGTCTATAGGGACATGGTAAATTTCAGGTGGAAAGGCCTAAAGATCATCTTGGGAAGAACCACATCCTAGGAAACCTAACAGATAATTCTTTTCTCACAAACATCAGTACAGCACAATTCTGTATGCATGGCTCCAGAAAGCCACAAATGAACTCTAGAATGCTCACAATTGGTGCCGGGCCATATGAGTAATAGCTTTAATAGGGTGTGCTCATTAAAAGTAGCTGTTTTATAAATTTAATAAATGTTACAGCAACCAAAATAGCTAGATGCAAAAGTGTGTCCTCAAGGCTAGCATGCTGAGATTTCTAGAGCTGTCAGCCCACTTTCAGAGCCCTGCCTATGGTAGATTCTCAATAGATACTACAGTTGTTTAGTTTAATTTAGAAAGCAATATACTCTTTAAATCCAAGTTGGTTCTGTAGCCACTGGGATTGAAAACTAGGAATGGAATACACTAAGGAAGAAACTCATTCTAGGGAAATCTTGCCAGGACTAATTGGGTTCCTGACTGATCCAATTAGGCATCCCAGAACTAAGGACGCTCCTCAAGGAAATACACAAGCCTATAATGCTGCAAATGCTATCCACTACAATGCTGGAACCAATTACCAGTGTGAACTATGAATCTATAAAGAAGTTAATAAAAAATGCAGTTACAGGCGAAGGTGTGTGGAGGTGACTGGAAATATTAATGTAAATTTCGATACTCAGTTCTTTGCAACACTGATAAGAAAGAGGACTCAATCAATAACCATTTATTAAGCACTTATGTTCTAGGCCAAGGATCTTAAAATTTTGTGTGTCATGGACACCATATTTTTAAATGCATAAATCTATCACAAATGAAATCAATTATACTAAAACACAGTTATCAAAACAAAAACAAAAAAGAAACAAATTTAGAAGACTCCCAGACAAAAAATAAATTTATAAGACCAGGTTAAGAACCCTGGTTCTTGGGTAAAAAAACAAAAAATTCTTTGCCCTCAAAGATCTTACAGCCTATTTTGGAGAAAGCATGTATATACAAAACAGCTGATTTTAAGAAACTGGTAGCTAGAGGTAGAAAGAAATCAGGTGACACTTGAGCTAACTCTTAAGGGAAATTAGTATTTCTAAGAGGCAGAGTGGAAGAAGGTGTGCGTTCCAGGCAAAGGGGACAGCCAGGGCAAGGACCCAGAGACGACAGGTAGAGGATCCCAGGCAAGGTAAAGCAGATGTAAAGGGGAGCAGGAAATAAAGTGTACTGAGGTTGGGAAAGGGACACTGGGACTAGTTTGTGAATGGTTTTCAATGTGCAACAGATTAGACTTTATATTTAATCCTAAAGGTGACCGTTAAGTCTGGAATTTACTAGGAAGGAGAGTAATGTCAGTTAACTGGGACAGCTGCAAAGAAGATGCATGGAGCCTGGTGGCAGGCAGAAGGTTCCCCCAGTACAAAAATATATTCTTCCCTCATTAGAGATTTATTTGGAGTAAGAGGGAAGAGGAAGAGTAGGAAAGTAAAGACCAAGGAAGAAATGAGCAATTTCACAATTCTGCCTTGGTTCTTGCAAGAAAATAATTTAACAGTGAAAATCCTTTCCAGGTCAGGAAAGTCTACCTACCATAGCTTAGTAGCCCAGCCTCTTAAAACCATTCAATTCAGTCCCCCCTGCCCTATAGCTTCCCCATGAGGCCAGAGAAACACAAGAGCCCCAGGTCAGCTGGCCTCATGAGAGAATCATATGCCTGGTCTTCTTTTGTTTAATCTTTATTATCCTTATTTTTATCTTTGGATTTTCCCTGGGACTCTTAAACCAATCCATCAGAATATTAGGGCCTCCTGTATAAGGTATATTATAATTAAATAAACATTTACAACTAATATGGCTAAAGAAACTTGAGGGTAAATCTGTTACCATTAGAATGAAGTTTCTTCTGGCACTTCAATGTTACTATGTAATCTGCAGCAGAAAAGTAGTGTTCAAAGTATATATTTTTAAAAGGTCCACTAAGTGAAGGA
This sequence comes from Gracilinanus agilis, assembly GCF_016433145.1. NCBI lineage: Eukaryota > Metazoa > Chordata > Mammalia > Didelphimorphia > Didelphidae > Gracilinanus > Gracilinanus agilis. The sequence goes on from NC_058130.1 coordinate 399,498,747, forward strand.
ATGCACAGAGGGAAAAAAAAAAACCAACCCAATACACATCAAATCTGAAAGGAACCAGGTTTTTGTTGCCTCCCGCAGCTGTTAGGTCACAAAACTGATCAACACAAATAAAACTGTTGAAAACAGGGAATGTACTGGGAGGAAGAGAATGATGTGATTTCTCCTCTCTTCTTTAGGGCAGAGCTTGATCGTGACAATGACATAGCATCTGGTTCCATTTTTGTTGTGTTTCTATTTATACTGTTGTTGTAACCTTGGAGATCATTTGCCTGGTTCTGCTTACTTTATTGTGCATCAATTCAGATTGTCTTGCCAGGCTTCTTCATATTCATTGTTTATTACACAGCAGAAATATTCTATTACTTTCATGAGCCAAAAAAAAAGATTTCCCTATTGAAGGGTATCTACTTCATTTCCAGTTCTTTGCTACAAATATTTTGGTATACATTGCAGCCCACTTATTTCAAGTAATGTTTGATTATTTGAAATATGCTAGTTCAAACAAATAATTCCTACAGTCTTTTTTAACCTGTTTATAATAGAGATTGGTCCAGATATAAATCCTAAAACTGTACAAGTTAGCAATTTTGAGTAACATCCAGATTTGGATTTAAACAGAAACTAAATTAAACAAGAGAGTTTTAGCCCAAACTTGGGTTTAGCACATCATCTAAGATGTAGTATTGTTGAGTTCTTACATTCAACTTCAAATGCTTTCTAAGATTTTCCTTACATTTCTTCTCTATATCTACTTAATCCACTGTTAGCAGAAAACAGAGTTTTCTCTGCATTAAGATAATGATAGCAAAAACATTCAGCTAGGGCTTGAGTCCACAGCTGGGGGAGGGAGAGAGGGAAAGTACTGGATCAAACTCAAGGGAACAGTAAAAACTACTGTAAGTATTTTATCTATTATATATTCAAGTTACTACTGAATCGAACTGGGACTTTAAGAAGGCTGTTGGTGTTAAGAGCCACTCCATGCAGAACCATGAAGGCCATACAGGTCAATCCAGCAATGCAGCCCCACCCCTCCTGGGATTATTGGGCCCAAAAATAATTTCAGACAGAAATCTGGAGAGTAGGCTCAGTTACAAATTGGCAAATGAAAACATACTCAGGTAATGGTGATAGTTTTTTTCTTTGGAATGTCAATCACCATAAAATCCTCTGCTAAAGTCACTTCTTGGAAATCCAATACAGATTCTGCTTGTTTTTTTAATTCTCTAATATCATCTGTTTCTCCCTCTCCAGACAAGAGATGTGGTTTGTACCTCTGACTGAAATGAGTGAGAACCAGTTTCTTGACTTTGCACAACTTTGCAAACTCTGCTGCCATTCGTGGGGTGCTGTGACCATATTCTTTTGCTTTGTCCATGTGAGCATCATCTAAAGTGGCTTCATGGACCAAAAGGTCAGCCTCAAAGCATAGTTTCACTCCTCCGTCACCTACAATTCCAGAGCAGTCACCCAAAATACAGATTTTTCTTCCAGGAATAGGCTTTTCTAAGACATCTTGGGGAGAAACTTTCACTCCATTTTCCAAAACGACAGTAACTCCATTTTTCAGTTTCCCATAGGCAGGACCTGGCGGCACACCTAATGATGAAGGCAGATGTGATTAGATCACAGGAATGGTATTTACAGCTTCTTAAAAATATTACGTTCGATCAGCATTACAAATGTCAAAGAGAAAAGGCATTTAATTATTCTCACAATTGTGGTACCATTAGAAAAAAGTATGACAAACTAGGATTAACTGTCTATTTTTATAAGCTCAATTCTGGCTACTAGTATTGATGCCTTGGCTTTTTTTTTTTTTAATTAAAAAAACCTCTTAATTTCTCTCTTCTAATCCTAATGATTTTAAGCAGAAGAGTGGTAAGAGCTAGTAGGCAATGGGGATATTAGGTGACTTGCCCAAGGTCACACAGCTAGGAAGTGTCTGAAGCCAGATTTAAACCCAGGACCTCATGTCTCCAGCCTGGCTCTCTAACTGCTGTACTACCTAGCCACCTCTACTGCTGTCTTTGTGATAAAGCAGTTCATCATTCACATGTTGGAGGATTTTTAAGTTTATAAGTCCCACTGGGGTTCTCATTCCAACAGCCTTGTGTCCACACTCTGCAGAGAATGGCGTAGGGTGCCACTGGGAACCTACAGTTCATCTCTGCATGAAATGAAAGAGGACACTGTTTAGGTAATGCTATAGAACCTACGCTAGTGGATGTACACACTGACCTAAAGACAAAAATAACAGATCAGGTAATTCTCTTGTGTGACTGGTTTTCAGAAGAAATGAGATGCTGTCTGATTTGATTAAATCCTAAATTAAGTTAAAGCCATCCTACAAAGTGAATGGGCTGCTGAATGCAGGCATAACTCAAGGTCATTTTGTTAATATAGAAAGCCAAACATCACCATAAAGGTGGCTGTTATACCCAATGTTGTGTAAGGACAATGATCATTTTTAATGTGCTTGCTATGGAACTGACCCCTCCTTCTGTAACTTCCAATTCACATAGCATTGGGCTTTTTAGAAACTAATGCTGGGGGGGTAGTTGGTGGCTTAGTGGATAGAGTACCAGGCCTGGATTTGGAAGGCCCTGGGTTCAAATCTGACCTCACACACTTCCTAACTGTGTGCCTCTAGGAAAATCAGCTAACTCCATTCGCCTAGCCTTTACTGCTTTTCTGTATTAAGACTTATTACTAAGACAGAAAGTCAGCATTAAAAAAAAATAATGAAGTTAGATGGGGTGTGTCTATAATAACTATAAACACATACTGTACAAATACTATCCAAAAGCCAGGGTGGTGAATCTGTGCGGTCTTTTGGCAGCCCCATCTAAACAAACAAAAACTGGGATGGAGTTCTGATAATGTATTCACATAATTATACAGTCTGCTGTTCCAAAGGGACTCTCCTGACTTTCAAAACAAAAAAAGTTCCCTAACGCTGCACCTACAACCTCCCCCTCTTCCCATAGCCCTTCGATGTTTTATGCATGTTTGTTTTGGCTTCTGCCCTGGCAAGTACTTTTGACCTTCTGGAATGAAGTCCTTAATCAATAAAGGAAACTTTCGGTAAATAATCTAAGTAGAGAAGATTTTGCTTGAATGCTTGGGTGACAGAAGAGGCAGGCTGGTTTACAACTGTGTTTGCAGCTTAAGCACTTGTGGCAGCATCAAAGATCACCCTAACACAGCCATGGGGCAACAAACTCACTTACCAAGGTCTTTTAGTTTCTGTGCATTGAGTCTACCCGGGCGTTCCTTCTCTGCCACAGAGAAACCAAAGGATGGTATGCGATGGAAGAGACGAAATGCTTTTACAAGAAATTGCTCATCATTGACCAGTACATAAGATTCTTCTGCTGAGTCTAAAAGGATAGTCCTCCCTTGGATCTCTTTGGGAATGTTGTCTGTTCTATCCAGGGAAGAAAAATCTTTTAATTCTCCAGCAGGGCACTGATCTTCTGTGGGCACCAACTCATGGACAATGTAGGGGAATGTCAGCTCTGAGTGAGAGAGTTCCATAGTCTTCCAGATGAAGTTTCGAAGCCCAACAGGCCCATAGATTTCCATGGGAGTTTTGGAAGCACCGGGACTGTTCTGGAGACTGATGGTGCAAAGAAGACCAGGAAGGCCAAAGAAGTGGTCCCCATGAAGGTGAGTTATGAAGATCTTTGTAATTCTCCCTTTGAAAATGAAATAGAAAAAAAGGGATCATAATTTTATTTAGGAGGGACCAAAACAAAATGACTTGGAAATTAAAAAGGAAAATAACTTACATAAAGAGTAGTACCGTATAATTAAGGGTTCTGTTTCCCATGATCTCATTCACTGAAATTACCCAAGAGATTCTGGGATATTTTTTATAATAATTATACTGTTTAGCACAGAGTAGTGAATGGGGGGCTTGAAGTCAGGCAGGGCAAGCCCTATTCCTGACCCTTAACTAGCTCTATGAAGATGGGCACACTGCTTAACCTTGGAGCTTTGGACAGTTCTTTAACATTGTTAAGTAAAAGATGGGTTTCAGTTTGCCCTAGAGGAAGTTTCTACACCAATGAAAATTTCAGACTACTGATAACTTATTCTAGTTTTCTTTTTTCCCTATAAAATTTTTTTTAATTAATTTGTTTTTCAATTGGTGAGCATTTATTCTTTTTCAATCTGAGCTCTTCTACCCATTGAGGAGAGAGGAGAAAGATTATTTTGATTTTAGTTTTCAAAGCACTATCATATGCTTTAAAAATGTGAAATCCATCTGTGACCTAACGTGGTTCCAAACAGCTTTTTCAAATAAAATACTTCTAATACAATATAACTTTGGTTCACAAACTGAATCAGTTTGTTTTCTAGATGCATTTCTTTTTCTTCTTTTTCTAAATTGCATTCTTATAAGACTTCTCTATTATTGTTAGCCAAACACAGGAATGGGGGGGAGGTGTACTCTAAGGAAGTGAGGATAAACTTTGACACAAAAGGTGATAGTGTTTTCCTTTCTTTTATTCCCTTTCTTTATACTTTTCTTCTCTAGGATATCTATTTTCCCTTTCTGTTGCCTAGTCGTGGACCTGTCTAAACATGATTTGGTCCTCCTAAAGGCACAAGCAGCTTCTGAGGAGACTGCTGAGAACTGGTCTGAACCTGGACTCAGTACTGCCATCACTAGATTTGTCTTTTTTCTTCTTCTCATCCTTTAACAACAACAACAAATGAACTTAGAGTCACTGACTAAATACCAAAAACTAGGAAGCCTTTCCCTACTAAGTTAGAATGTTGGGTGATAGGTTTCTAATCTCTTAGGAAAACAGTGATACCTTCCACAAAATATCTCTGGTGCTGTTGTCAACAAGTAAGAGTCACAGGGTAGAATTTTTTGTGTTGTGATATAAGAAAGGTTTTTCTGCTTTTCAGGCAGAATAAGGCTTCTGCAGAGTAGTAGGTAAAAGAGGCTTAAATTAAACCATTCCGTTATTCAAATCTTGAATCCATAAGGCAAAATTCATCTTTAGTCAGACAAGTTTCATCATATTGTAATAGAAAAGGTCTAGATTTGGCTTTGACTTTAGTTGGATTCTGCTACTTACTACCTGGAGAACTGTGGGTAAATCACTAAACCATTCAGGGAATGAGACCTTTAAAGGGTACAGTGGATAGAGTGCCAGGCCTGGATTCAGGAAGATAAGCCTTCTTTTGTCCAAATCTTGGCCTCAAACACTTACTAGTTGTGTGATCCTGGACGAGTCACTTAATCCTATTGGCCTCAGTTTCCTCATCTGAAAAATGAGTTGGAGAAGGAAATGGTAAACCATTCCACAATATCTGCCAAGAATACCCCAAATAGAGTCACAAAGGCTCAGACTTGACTAAAAGATGACTGAACTGAACTTACTTATAAATAGAGTTGTTTGAGGAAAGTACTCTCTATACCTTATGTTATCCACCTCAAAGACCTGTGGTGAGGATGAAAGTAACTAATGGACGTAATGCTGTAAAGTATTGTATAATTGTGAGCCTACAAGGAGCAGGAACCTAGAAGGTGATGGACTCCTCTCACAAAGATACAAAATGGAATCAAGGGAGGAAGAAGTCAGGCCATCTTAAGCCCTATTTCCTTGAAACCACATCATCTCAGGCTGAGGAGACATGCCCTATAAACTAGCCCCATAAAAGGCTATAAGGAGGAGCAGCTAGTTGGCTTAAAACAATCCTTGTTTTGATTGGTTAAATCTCAATCCTTGTTTTGATTGGTTAATCCCCAATCTTTGTTTTGATTAGTTAAACCCCAATCCTTGTTTGATTGGCTGAACCCTGCCTGAATAATCAGTAATAATTAGTAAGTAATTATAAATTGCACATTCTCATTAGCTAGCTCTGGAGATGAGTATAACTCTCAAGTAACCAGCCAATGGTGAAAAAGGGGGGGACCAGGGACCAGGATGAAAGGAGGTCTGTGAGATTCCTCATTTTGCCCTTCTTGCTCGCTGTAATATCTGTAACACTGGTTCATGAGCACCCATTCTCCAGAGAATGAAATAAAAGAGCCTCTGACACTGACAAAAGTTCAAGATTCTTTTGAGTAGGTAGTTTTTCCTCTCAAACCATTGTTAGAGAGTATCATTCAACAAAGGCTTAGATTCTGGTATCAAATCCTAATAACTCAGAATTTGTGAAAAACACTGAATAACTCAATGATTCTTGACATGCACTTACTAATAAGCAAGTCTGAGATTTATTATTTGAATTATCTGTTAAATAGAGGCATTAATCTAAGCATCTGTCTAACTTACAGGGAACTGGAAATCTATGTGTTTTGATCATCTTTGGAGAAGGCATTATTACACTGACAGATGTCCAACAATCTCTGATCACAATTGCCTCCTCTAGGCATCTGAAAAAGTGACTGTGAGAACTGGCAACCCTCACAGAAAGGCTACAGGCAGTGAGTAGAGCTTTATTCAGCTATTTTTCAAAAGCTCCAAGAAGTGACCCAAATGTCTTAGAAATAGAGAGGGCAGGGCCACAGAGGCACAACCTAGCACTAATAGAGTATCTTTACTATGGAGAGGTGAAAAGGAATGTGGGGCAGACACCCATCTGATGACATGTTATCCCTTTCACAACCTGCCTGCTAGATTTTCTTGCCAGTGGTCTCTTGGCCCAACACCACCACTTCCCCTTTTCTCCCAAAATATTTCAGCATGTGCTGTAAGGAGTGATGAACTGAAGGATTTCTATATGAACTAGAAAGACCTCCATGAACTGATACAGAGTGAAATGAGCAGAACCAAGAGAACATTGTACACTGAAAGTGAAACATTGTGGAATGATCCAATGTAATGGACTTTGTTACTAGTAGCAATACAATGAGCCAGGACACTTCTGAGGGGCTTATGACAAAGAATTCACATTGAGAGAAAGAACTGTGGAAGTAGAAATGCAAAAGAAAAACTTATCAACTTGTTTATATGGATATATGATTTGGGGTTTTGGCTTTAAAAGATAGCTCTATGGTAAAAATGAATAATGTGGAAATAAGTATCAAATGATAACATCTGTACAACCCAGTCCTTGTCGGCTCTGGGAAGTGGGAGGGAAAGAAAATGAATCATGTAAACCAAAATATTTCAGCAAAGGCTCTTCACCATAAAAATAAATTCCAAGCATTAGTTAACTTTTCTGAGACATATTAAGTAGTTAAAGAGTAATACAATTGGGGACAGCTAGGTGGCTCAGTGGATAGGGAGCCAGGCCTAGAGAGATGGGATATCCTGGGTTCAGAGCTGAGCCTCCCACACTTCCCAGCTGTGTGACCGAGGACAAGCCACTTAACCCCCATTGCCTAGCCTTAGGGCTCTTCTGCCTTGGAACCAATACTTGTATTGATTCTAAGACAGAAGGTAAGGGTTTAAAAAAAAGAGTAATGATATCAGCCACTCAGCAAGTATTTACTGAATACCTACTATTTAAGGAAGCCCTCCTTGACACTGAAAAGGTATAAAACTGGTTTCTGCTATAAAGAAGCTTATAATCTATTTGTGGAGACAGGATTCACACAGAGAACAATGCAAGGCAGCATATAATTAAGGATAATATTCTTGCTTCAGAATGGAAGAGCTGTAGTTGTTCAGAAGCCAGGAAGATGAGAGAAGGCTAAAATGGATAGAGAATGCTTCACAGATTGTTGCTGAAACTTGAACTGGGCCTTGAAGGATGCCAAAATTTGTTTAGACTGAGCACAGAAGGCTTTCTAGGCAGGGAAAATAACACACAGGAAGGCGGAGAGGAAAGGTAGAATGAGCCTGGGATATCTGAGGGATGGGGAGAGCAACTGACAAAAACAAGAGGGTGGCACACTTGTCACACCAGGTACAAACCCTCACTGAGGCGCCGGCTTTCCAGCACTGCCCTATTAAAATGACTATTCTACGCGCATCTCAGCTGCACACGAGCCTGGACTTTGCTCCCCCCACACTTAGTCATGAAGCACCTGCTTCATAATTGGGGCAAGCGAGGTCCGGGGATAGAGGCACAAAGAAGGAAAACCCCAATCGGAAAGGAGAGAAAACAAGCACATATGGAAGGGTCTAGAGGACAGAGAACATAAAAATAAAGGTAAACAGTGAATTACAGGATGGAGGCGAGGACGGAACTAGGAGGAAAGACTTTGAGTAGGCGGTGCCTGAGCTGCAGCCGGAAGCGGGTGGGAGGGTCCCGCGGGGAGGAACTGAGAAGGCTGAAGGGCTGTGTGTAAGGAATGGAGAGGCCAGGGGTCTGACTGGCCGGTGGAGTATGGGAAATAACAGAAAAGGACCCTGGGAAGGCCCTGGGGACCGGGAGTGAAGAGCTCAAAGATCTTCTATTTTATCCTTCTGGCAATAGGGAGCCGGCCCGCAGTGAGAACAGTGCTTGGGAGAGTCTCTTGGCTTCCGGTGGGTGGTGGGTGGCCTGCTCTTCTCGGGTCATCAGATATCCATTAAAGAGTGGCCACCTCGGGCTACTTTTCCGGGCTCTCCCTTCCGCACCCTCCTTCTCTGGCCAAACTCATTGACTTCTTAGACTACCGGACGGGACCCGGCCTCATCCCGCCCCCTGCTTTTAGGAGTCCCTGGATCCCCTCACGCCTCAGCAAGTGCCAATCCCTCCCAAGGGTCTTTCCTGATTCCTCATTTGTGAGCCCTCTGCTGAGCCTATTTTAAATAAAAAATTAAATAGTGCCCTATTTTATTCAGGCAGTGTTTACTCAGAGAACTGGATGCCCAGTAGATATCTAAACTCAATATTAGGTTGTAAGCTCCTCTAGTGCAGGGACTTCTGCCTCTTTTTGTCCCTCCAGCGCTCAGCACAGTGTCGGGCACATGATAAAGTGTTTAATAAATATATCCAAAACGACCCTCACTAACCCACTCCACCTCCAAACTTCCCTATTACTTTCAAGGCTAGCCCCTTCCTCCCAGTCCTTCAGGGGCACAACTGGGAGTCATCCCTGACTTCTCACTCTCTCCCCTCCCCGGATCTAATATGCTGCCAGAGTCTCTTTAACACATCAGCCAGATTCCAGCAATAGCCTCTCCCCACCCCAATCCATCTTCCATTTACCCAAAGCCCTTTTTTTTCCTTCTGAAATGTAGGTCTTACCATATTTCCCTAATGAGTACACTCTAATGGCTTCCTATTGCCTCCAAGATCAAATACAAAATATTCTGTGTTTGGCATTCAAAGCCCTTCATAACCTAGCCCCCTTCTACCATTCCAGGCTTCTTCCACCTTACTTCCGAAAGCTGGCAAGATTTGAACCTCACTCTTATCTGAGCAGGTTCTAAGAGAATATCTATCTAGACATACAGTTATAGTATGGAAAATCTTCTCACCCAGCAAGGAAGTAGGAAGAGAGGGGACTAAGAGAAAGTTATGGGAAAGGAGGCAGTCAGTGATCAGCAGCAAAACAGGTTTTTGAAAAAAGACTGGAAGTGGTAAAAAAAAGAGAATAAGGAGGGAGGAGAAAACACCATTTTCAGTCATAACTATGAAGGTGAATGGGATGAACTTATCCATAAAACAGAAACAGGAAATGGGATTAGAAACCAAAATCCAACAATAAGTTATATACAAGAAAAAGACACCATTAGTGTTAAAATAAAGGGCTAGAGAAGAATCTATTATGCTTCATCTGCAGCAAAAAAGGCAGTGGTAGCAATCATGATTTTAGATAAAGCAAAAATAGACCTAATTTGGAAAGGTAAGCAGGAAAATTACATCTTGCCATAGATAATGAATTAATATCAATACTGAACAAAAGGCACAGCCTCCAAATTCTTTATGGAAAAGTTAGTTGATTTTTAGGAGGAAATAGTAAAATTATACTACTGAGGACATCAATATGCCCCTCTCAGACATAGATAAATCTAACCATAAACTTAACAAGAAAGAAGTTAAGATGAATAGAATATTAGAAAAGTTCAATATGCTGGATTGCTTGAGGATAATAAATAGAAATAGAAAAAAGGATACCTTTTTTGGTCAGCTTGTACAAGGCACCTTCATAAAAAATAATACTATGTAAAGGCATAAAAACTTCATAAATAAATGCAGAAAGCATTAATATTAAATATACCCTTTTGGATCATGATGCAATAAAAATTATATTTAATAAAGGACCTTGGAAGTGTAGGTTAAAAACTAACTGAAAACCAAATAATCTAATCCTAAAGAATGAGTGGGTAAAAGAACAAATCATGGAAATAATAATGCCATTAAAGATAATGATGACAGCAAAGTAACAATAAAATTTGTGATATGCAGGCAAAGCAGTACTTAGGAGAAAGTTTCTATGTCTAAATGCTTGCATCAATAAAAGAGAGAAAAAGCAGATCAATAAGTTAGGCATGCAACTAAAAAAACTAGAAAAAGAATAAAATAAAAATTTTCAACTAAACATCAAAATAGAAATTATAAAAATTAAAAAGATTAATAAAATTGAAAAGAAACAAAGAAACAACAATGAATTAATAAATAAAGCTATAAGTTAAATTTATCTAAAAAATTAAACAAGATAAAACACTGGCTAATTTGATTTTTTTTAAAGGAAGAAAGCCAACTTGCCAGTATTGAAAATGAAAAGGGTAAATGCATAAACAATGAAGAAGAAATTAAAGCAATTATTAGGAACTACTTTGCCAAATTATATGCCAGTAAAACAGACAATTGAATATCTGAATATTTGAATCTAATCATCTGAATATCTACAAAAGGATAAATTTCCTAGATTAATAGAACTGGACATAGAATACTTAAATAAAAAGGCTATATTAGAAAAAAAAATCAGACAAGCCATAAATTAGCTCCCTAAGGGCGGACACACACACACACACACACACACACACGGATTTACAAGCAAATTCTGCTAGACATTCAAAAAACAATCAATTCTAATATTTTATAATATGTTTTTTTAAAAGTAGGTAAAGAAGGAATCATACCAATTTCTTCTGTTACAATAGTTGTTTTAAAAATATTCTTACCTTCCATCTTAAAATCAATACTGTATATTGGTTCCAAGGAAGAATAGCAATAAAGGCTGGGTGGTGGGGGTTAAATGATTTGCCCAAGGTCACACAGCTAGGAAGTGTCTAAGGCCATATTTAAATTTAGGACCTCCCCTCTCTAGGCCTGACTGAATCCACTGAGCCACCTAGCTGTTCCTTTTAGTATCAATTCTAAGATAGAAGAATACCAAGGATTAGGCAATTGGGTTTAAGTGATTTGCCATGGGTCACACAGTTAGTACTAGTTTGAGGCCAGATTTAAATCCAAGTTTTCCCATCTCCAGGCCTGGCATTCTATCCACTGTAATACCTAGCTGTCTTACACAAATAAGTAAACCAGGAAAAGCAAAAACAGTGAAACAAAACTATAGATCAATTTCCCTAAAGAATATTAATACAAAAATTTTAAATAAAATACTAGCAAGGAGATTATAGCAATAAATCACAAAAACCTACATTGTGACCAAGTGGGATTTATATCAGGAATTCAGGGTTGGTTTAATATTAGGAAAACTATAAGCATAACTGACTATATCAATAACAGACACAACAAAAATATGATTATGTAACTAAATTTGGAAAAAAAACTTTTGACAAAATACAATACCTATTCCTGTTAAAAACACTAGAAAGCAAAAGAAATAGAGCCTTTCTTAAAATAAGTATCATCTATTTAAAACCAAGAGCAATCATTATTGATAATGAGGATAAATTAGAAGCCTTTCCAAAAATATTGGGGTAAATAAGGATGCCTATTATCACCACTATTATTCAATATTGTACTAGAAATTCTGGCTAATAAAACAAGAAAAGGAAATTCAAGGAATAAGCATAAACAGTGAAGAAATAAAATTGTCTTTTTTTTGCAGAAGTGAAGAAAAGATAATAAATAATGGAGACAACAGGGATGTTAAAATATAATCTAAATAGTTGTGGGTACACACACTGGGTTGTAGGAGAGACTGGACCAGGATAAGGAGTTCACTGGATTTATCACAGGAATGTCAGTTGGTCTTAACTGGCATCCTGCTCTCCCCAGGGCAGAGTCTAGAAACAAGCAGGTAAGGTAAAAGGGCTTAACAGCTTTAATTATGTTTAACTAAAAGGTGGGAAAGGGATTTCTATACTTAAAAATCTAAAGGGCAAAACCACAGGGCAAGGGGAGGACTTATTCTACTCTAAGTGATCCAGCAGGCAGGGCCCAAGGAGCAGTGCAGTCTCTGAGAAGCTGATTCAAGCCTGGAACCAGCCAGACTTGAACAGCACAGCTATGGATCAGAGGGGTGGCTTTGAGAGTTCTCACAGGTTTCCAAAGAGGTTCTCAGGATGCCAAAATCCTAGGTGGTCCAAGATATCCAAGAAGAAAGAGTGTGCTTGAGATGCTGTCTACCAGATCCCAAACTTCTCCTCTTCTTGGTGCTTCTCTGTTGTTTCATGTTTTGTGGTGAAAATGTTACTCAAGGAAATTATGCCTAGATTTGGTGTACCTTTAACCATAGATTCGGATAAGGGATCTCATTTCACTCAGGATATCCTTAGAAGAGTCTATGAGAATCTAGGAATAACACCTAAATATCATGTTCCTTATCACCCACAAAGTTCAGGTCAGGTGGAGCGTCAATTTCCTTGAGTAACACTTTCACCACAAAACATGTTTCTACAGTTGGCACCTCAGATGATATAACTTGAAGAATCCTAGTGAATCAATTTAAAAACTATTTGCAACTTGAGTGAAGTTGCAGGATATAAAATATACCCGCCCAAATCATTCGCATTTCCACATATTACCAACAGAACTCAGCAGGAAGATATGAAAAATTACTGTAGACTATATAAAATAATTGAGAGTTCACTTGCCAAGACACACACAGGAATTATATGAAACAATTTTTTTTAACCTTTAACGTCTGTGTATTAGCTCATAGGTGGAAGAGTGGTAAGGGTGGGCAATGGGGGTCAAGTGACTTGCCCAGGGTCACACAGCTGGGAAGTGTCTGAGTCCGTATTTGAACCTAGGACCTCCCTTCTCTAGGCCTGACTCTCAATCCACTGAGCTACCCAGCTGCCCTATGAAACACTTTTCACACAAAGACAGATCTAAGTAACTCAAGAAATATTAAATACTCTTCAGGATACTGAGACAATATAAAAAATGATAACTCCACATAAATTAATTAATTCAGTGCCATATAAAACTACCAAAGAATTACCTTATAAAGCTATGAAAAATAATAAAATTCATCTGGAAGAACAAAAAAGTCAAGAATATTGAAAGAATTGATGAAAAAAAGTGGGAAGGAAGGCAGCTTACCAGAACCAGATCTCTAACTATATTACAAAGTGGTAATTATGAAATTATGAAAATGATTTAGTACTGGATAAGAAATCCAGTGGTTAATCAATGGAATAGATTAGGAACACAATATACTGAAGTTAATGAGAACAGTAACCTAGTATTTGATAAAATCCAAGTTACCAGCTATTGGGACAAGAAATCACTATTCAACAAAAACTGTTGGGAAAACAGGAAAGTAGTATTACAGAAACTAGGCATAGGCCAACGTCCTAAACAGTATACCAAGCCAGGTTCATGATTTGGACACAAAGATTGATATCATAGTTAAATTAGAGGATCATGGAAGAAATTATGTCAGAACCATGTATAAAATAAGATTTCATGACCAAGCAAGAGGCACAGAGGTTCACAGGACATAAAATAGATAATTTTGATTACATAAGAAGAAAATGTTTTTGCATAAACAGCCAACCTTAGAAGAAAAGCAAGAAATTAGGGGAAAATATTTACAGCAAGTTTCCCTGATTAAAGGTTTCATTTTTCATATATAGAGAGAACTAAGTCAAGTTTACAAAAACTGGGAGCCATTCCCCAACTGATAAATAGCCAATGGATAAAAACAGGTATTTTTTTTAAACCATATTTTATTTTATTTTATTTTTTTAACCCTTGTACTTCAGTGTATTGTCTCATAGGTGGAAGATTGGTAAGGGTGGGCAATGGGGGTCAAGTGACTTGCCCAGGGTCACACAGCTGGGAAGTGGCTGAGGCCGGGTTTGAACCTAGGACCTCCTGTCTCTAGGCCTGACTCTCACTCCACTGAGCTACCCAGCTGCCCCCAAAACAGGTATTTTTTCAGAAGGAATCAAAGATATGAAAGGTCAGGTGAAAAATGCTCTAAAAATCGCTAATAAAAATGCAAATTAAAACAACTCTGAGTAGTACCATATCATCTAGAATGACTAAGCATAAGCAATGAGGAAACAAAATGATCACTTTTTGCTAAAGATATGATGCTACTCTTAGAGAATCCTTCATGATGGAAAAGTAAAATGACAAATGGTGGACGGGATGTGGAAAATTAGAAATGCTGATGCATTGTTGCTGGAGCTATGAACTAGTATGATTATTCTGGAAAAGAATTGGGAAATGTGGCTAAAGGGTTATAAAACTGTGTACACCCTTTTATCCAACAATACCACTACTAGTTTTATAACTCAAGGAGATCTAAGGGGAAAAGACCTAAATATATAAAAATATTTTCAGGAGCTCTTTTGGTGATGGTGAGGAATTAGAAACTGAATGGCTGAACAACTTGTGATGGAATAACTACTATTCTGGAAGAAAGGATGGTTTCAGAAAAGCCTTGGAAAGACTTAATATGAACTGATGCAAAGTGAGGAGAACCAGGAGAAGAGTTTACAGAACAATACACAATCTGGTAAAGAAAATTAACTGTCCAAAGCCTTAGCTACTGGGATGGAGACAACAACCAAAGGACGCATGATATAAAATGCTATCCACCTCTAAAGAGAGATCTGAGAAATTCAGAGGTGTTTTTTTTTCTTTTCGTTATTTTTCTAGTGGGTATGATGGCTAAGGTAGAAATAGGTTTTGCACAACTATAGGTATAATGGTTATATTTCTTGCTTTCTCAATGGACTGCCGAGGAGGTAGAAGGAGGGAGAGAATGTAGAACTAAAACTAAAAAATAAATTAAAATAAAATTTCCCCCCATGTAAAATTTCTTTTACAGGGATTAGAAGTATTCATTCTTTAAAGCCCAGGACAAATCCCTCTTTCCTTAGGAAGCTTTCCACAGCTGCCTCAGATGAAGGCATTTCTATACCTCTCTGCCATTTTTATCATTCTCAGGACACTGACCCAAACCCACTTATTTCTTCCAGGAAATCCCCTGAGGTCGGGGCCTTTCGTGCCCATCTTCATGCCCCCCAGAAACAGGGGAAGCGTCTTGAGTGGCACTAGCACTCAGTGGGTGGCTGGCGAATGAGAGAAGTCTAAAAAGGTAACAAGGGCCCCAGGAAAGGATCTTGAAAAGCAAACTCTGGACTTCCAAGAGAGCGTGGCGGCCAGGAACAGGGTCCCGACTGACCTGCTTTCAGCTGGCTTTTCATGAACTGCGTCTGCGTCCCTTCCCCGCAGTCAAAGAGCCAGCAGGAGCCTTCACAGCGGAGAGCTACGGCCGAGGCTCCCCGGGTGGGGGACGGGTAGGCAGAACCCGTCCCTAGGAAGGTCACGTCCATGGACATCTTCCGCCCTGAAAAAAACGAGAAAGGGTCCTGGATCACTGCGCATGTGGCATACACAGCTAGCTGGCCAATACCATCCTGGCCACGGAACCCCGAGTCTTCTGGAGTGTTTCACACAGCGTGGCAGATTTAAGCTGCTCCCAAATGCCTCCCTCCGACCCCCTACAAACTGTTATGTCAGCCAAGCTGACCCTGTATTTTGCAGTGATTCCATGCTGCCATCCTTTACATAACAAAACCTTCTGGCTTAAAATAGATAGGAAGAATCAGTTCTAAGGCTGCAAACATTAGGCAATGGAGGTTATGTGACTTGCCCAGGGTCACACTGCTAGGAAGTATCTAAAGTCACATTTGAATCCTGGATCTCCTTACTCCAGACCTGTGTTACTTAGCTGCTCCCAAATGCCTCTTACCACCAACTTCTAAATCAAGCAAGACTAACTTTTTTTCCTATATTTTTATTTAAGTGTTTCCCAATGATAAATAAGAAAAAAATGTAACATTCTTTTTTTTTTTTTTTTTTTTTTTTTTTTTTAAATTCGAGTTCCAGGGGGCAGCTGGGTGGCTCAGTGGACTGAGGGCCAGGCCTAGAGATGGGAGGTCCTAAGTTCAAATTTGACCTCAAGACACTTCCTAGCTATGTGACCCTGGGCAAGTCACTTAACCCCCATTGCCTAGTTCTAACTACTCTTCTGCCTTGGAACCAACATAGAGTATTGATTCTAAGATGGAAGGTAAGGGTTTAAAAAAAGAGTTCCAAACTGTCTCCTTCTTGCCCCTCTTCCCTTCCTGGAGAAGGTGAGCAATTTAATATTGATTGTTCATGTAAGGTCATGCAAAACATATTTCTGTACTAGCCATGTTGAAAAAGTAAACATAGACAAAAAAAAAGTTTAAAAAAGTATGTTTCTGGGGCTAACAACTGCATGGCTCAGTGGATAAGAGGTCCAGGCCTAGAGATGGGAGGTCCTGAGTTCAAATCTTAATGACTTAGTCCCCATTGCCTAGCCCTAATCACCTTGGAAGTATTACCTATATTGATTCTAAGATGGAAGGTAAGGGTTAAAAAAAAAGTCTACTCCAATCTGCATTCAGAGTTCATTCATTCTCTCCCTGAATGTGGATGGCATTTTTGACCAAGAGGTCCTTTGGAATTCTGAGTGAAATGTTTAAAAAAGCAATTATCCACAAACCAATTCATTACAAACAAGTCAGGCTAGGAGATGAGAGGTTAAAATAACACTCAGCTGCTGTAGGTGGCTCCCAAGCCTCCCTGAGCTTCCCTCTCTCTCCAAATTCCTACAGCTTTTATGGTGATCATACTGACTCCAGGCCAAGTGCTCTACCCTGTGCGCCACCTAGCTGCCCCAACTCTGGTTTACATAGCCCTTACATTTTAATTTTACAAAAGGCTTTTCTCATAGCAGGTGGAGAATTAAACTATGATTACTCACTTAACAAACGAGGAATGTGAGGACCAGAGAGGTTAAGAGGCACAGCCTCTGTCAGTAAGGGCTGGGGCTCCAGAGGAGGTCAGAGGATCATGGGTTCAGAGCCCGGAGTTATCTTAAAGGCTGCCCAACCCTTAGATTTTATAAATATGAAAACTGAGACAGGGCCACAAAGCTTGTGCCTGGCACAGGATGTGAACCAGGTCTTTCCGACTCCAACTCCAATGACCAATCTGTTATACTTATCAGATCTCAGACTATGGTCCAAAACCCCTTTGTGGTCTCAAAGACCCTTTCAGGGGTCTGCAAAATAGCAACTATTTTCATACTAATGATAAGGTGCCGTTTGTCTTTTAAAAATGCCTCTCCCTTTCTCAACTACATATTTGTATGGTCAGATTTTCTTCATATACTTCAATGAAAACAACGTATCACTACAGATTGAATGCAAAAGCAGATATGAAAATCCAGCTGTCTTCTATTAAGCCAGAATAAATGAGATTTGCAAAAATATGTAAAAGAGTCGCTCTTCTTGTTGATTTCTTTGGGAAAATATTGTTCGTAAAAATGCTATTTATGTTACCGTGAAATCAGTTTCTTGTTATTTTTAAATGAATTAATACACATTTAAAAATATATTTTAATTTCTAATGTGGTAAATATCAATGGAAAGAACTTGCACAAACCAGAGCTCTTTGGGGTCCCCAACAAGTTCTAAGTTCTAATGTTGGAACTCTCTCTCTCTCTCTCTCTCCCTCTCTCCCCTTACCTTCTGCCTTAGAAGCAATACTATGTATTGATATACTTATGTATTGATTCTAAGGCAGAAGAGCAGTAACGGCTAGGCAATGGGGGTTAGGTGACTTGTCTAAAGTCACACAGGAAGTGTCTGAGTCCAGATTTGAACCCAGGACCTCCTCTCTCTAGGCCTGGCTCTCAATTCACTGAGTCATCCAGCTGACCCCCTATTCCCTCTTTAGCCATAACACAGTCCATCTGTGTAGCAGGGATTGAAGCCAACTACAGAGGACAGAATAATCTGTAACTTGCACAGATACACTCTAGGCAGAATGTATAAATTACCTTAAACATGATGTCCAGTTGTATTAGGCCAATTCTTCAGGACTCCTTTTGGTGTTTTCTGGGCAAAGACACTGGAGTGGTTTGCCATTCCTTCTCCAGATCATTTTACAGATAAGGAAACTGAGGCAAACAGGGTGAAGTGATTTGTCCAGGGTCGCAGGTAATAAGGGTCTGAGGATGAATTTGAACTCAGATCTTCCTGACTCCAGGTCTGATACTCTATCTACTGTGTCATCTAGCCAATCTTAATATATTAAATAGATGGCACAGTGGATAGAGCCCAGGGCCTGGAATCAGGATGATTTAAATTCAAATCCAGCTTCAGACACTTATTAGTTATGCGACCCTGGGCAAGTCACTTAGCCAACACTGCCTAGCCCTTACTGCTCTTCTGCCTTGGAACCAGTAGTTAGTATTGATTCTAAGGTAGAAGATAAGGGCTTAAAAAAAAAAAGTGACCTTAATAAAATCCTGAAAATTCTCTGGATCCCCTACTATGGGCGTTGGCCCTATAAGTTCAAGAGGCAGGGGGGCAGAGGACCAAATCACTTCCTTCTCTAGGGCTTTAGGCAACATTTTTGGGAGATGGTGAGAGACTGCTACTTCTCTTTTCTATATAACAAGCTGTTATTTCCTTTCCCACTTACCTCCTCTCATTAAAAAACAAAACAAAACAAAACAAAACAAAAAACAAAGCAAATTTCCACATTGGTCACATCCTAAAACTACCTGGAATCCCTCATCTTTGTCAGGGGGTGGGTTGCTTTAGACTTCTTTCCTTTAAAATGTGTTTAACATGAGGGTGGATGAATTTAGGTTTTTAAAAAATTTATTTCTTTTTTTTTACTGTCCATGACAATGTAATTTAAATTGTTTTTAGTCTTTAAACTATTTTATGTATGACATTTTAAGTAAAATTCTTATATGTTATAATATTAACATTTTGTAATTTAGATAAAATTTTTTTGCATTCCAATTTCTCTCCTCTTATGCCCCTTTTCCCTACCCACTGAGCCATGTTGTCAAAAAAAAAAGGAAAGAAAAATAGGTGAAAAAATTTTACATCAGCACTGATATGAGTTCTCTTTCTGGATAACATTCTCCATGGGTTTTTTTTTAGAATTATCTTAAATTACTGTATTTATGAGAATAGTTAAGTCTTAAATAGTTGACAACACTTACAGTATTGCAGACATCATGTACAATATTCTCCTAGTTCTGTTCATTTCACTATGCCAATTCACATAATTCTCTCCAGGCTAAAAATGTGTTTTTCCAATAATTAATTTTCAATATAATTGATTTCCTTGATAATCCTGTGTATTTTATGCTTGTAGAAACATTATTCTGAGATGAGGCCCCTCAACACAAAAAAAAAGGTTAAGGCCACTTGTATTTGAATCTAGAAGTTGTAGAAAAAGTGCTGACATGAAATGGGAGGCTGGGTGCATGGGGTCCCATAACAAAACAACAGGAAAAATTACAGATTCAGTTCTTATCCATAAGACAATGGGATCGAACTTCCTGTTTCTAAGTGCCATGGTTTCATGCAAGACTTTTTTTTTTTTTTTTTTCCCCACACACATTCTTCCCATGCTCCCGGACTTCAGGCTTCGAGGTAATCTTCTGCCTAGTTCCACTCTCCTATTTTAAAAATAAGAAAACTGAGGCCCAGGGGAGGAGGAAGTCGGTCATTCAGCCCAGGTCACTTGGGAGGCGGTGTGGCTGCTATTCAAACCCACCAGGGATCCTAGGACCCTCAACTCCTTTTCCCTCCCTCCATTCCTGGCACATGCTTTAGCTAGAGAGCTTGCAAGGCTGCGCTTGGTGCGGAGCCCCCCGGGGCAAGACAGCGAAGGCTCGACTGGATGGCACGTGGGCTGCCCAAGGCGGACATCCCCCAAGAGTGAATGACCAAATGAGCTGTAAGGAGGGCAGGAGAGCGCACGCGCAAGGGAAAGGGGCTACAGCTGGGGCCGGACCCTAATAGCCGGGGGCGGGGGAGGGGAGGGTCAACCTGGACTAAGGGACCTGCGCTTCTAGGGCTCTACTCACCTATCCTCGGGGCAGCCCGGGGGTAGGAATAAACCAACAAAGAAAAGCGGCTCTCCTCCTGCAGACTAGTTCAGTGCTAGAGAATCTGTGCACCCACAGACCCAGCTTCTTGAGGTTGAAGACAACCACGCGGGAAGCAGGGGGGTCGTGAAATAGGCAGCGGGCGGAAATGTGTCTCCGGCTTCTCTGCCCGCCTGCACTCACTTCCGTGTCCTCCTAGGAAGCCAGGCGGCCTGGGCTTCTCGGGGATGCTCTTGGGCGCCCGGATCTACCCAAGGGAGATACCGATTCTGGTCAGGGCTGACCTGGAACCACATGCCCGGAGGGGCCTGCTCTCCCAGACTGCTTTCGCTCGAAAAATCCACATAAAACAAAATCCTTCATTCACTGTGTTAGCTGACTAGAGTTTGGTAATGGAAGATGAAGAATCGGCAAACCTCCTCCATCCCACATTCCTGGACCCTCGAGAGAACTGGGGGAGGTCCTAGCTGGTAGAAGACCTGGAAACCATCTCTTCCTACCTGCTCCTTTTAAAAACAAAACCAAGACAGCAAGCAAACAAAGGAAAATACATTTTATTGATCCCTTTTCTTTTGTTGACTCCTTTAACTTGCTAATCAGGACAAAAATCAGAGAGGCAGATTAAAGAATTAGTTTGGAATTAATTTCAATTAATTAGAAGTAATTGTATAGAGAGGCAATTAAGTGTCAGAGCTTAAATTGGACTCCTAATACTTCCCACTAAAAAACATTCCTCTCCCTTTCCCTCCCAACCCTACCCAGGCCCCTCTTTTCTCGTTGGCCTTTTCCAGTTCTCAGTTCTGAGAATTGCTATTTGGGTTTGCTTTTGAAGTAGAATAAACAGTGCAAAGGATAGAGCAAGATTTAACGCAGAAAAAAAAAGGTGCCCGAAAAGGAGACAATTTTAAAAATTGATTTATGGTTTAAAATTTTTTTGGAAATATTAAGTTTTTTAAAATTTTGAACTTGAACATCCTCAGAGGCATTTCCCTATACAAGAGGTTTCTATATAAAACCTTGCATCTCTATTTAATAATGCTTACTTAAACATTTTTTTTTAATTTTTATTTATTTTTTTTTAAACCCTTGTACTTCGGTGTATTGTCTCA
This sequence comes from Gracilinanus agilis, assembly GCF_016433145.1. Lineage (NCBI taxonomy): Eukaryota > Metazoa > Chordata > Mammalia > Didelphimorphia > Didelphidae > Gracilinanus > Gracilinanus agilis. The sequence continues at coordinate 399,520,089 of NC_058130.1, forward strand.
TAGGTGGAAGAGTGGTAAGGGTGGGCAATGGGGGTCAAGTGACTTGTCCAGGGTCACACAGCTGGGAAGTGGCTGAGGCCGGGTTTGAACCTAGGACCTCCGTCTCTAGGCCTGGCTCTCACTCCACTGAGCTACCCAGCTGCCCCCTAAACATTTTTTTAATAATTAAATTCTTCCATTTACTTTCTTTTTTTAAACCTTTACTTTTTGTCTTTGAATCAATACTAAGGTTCCAAGGCAGAAGAGCAGTAAGGGCTAGACAACTGGGGTTAAGTGCCTTGCTCTGGGTTACACTGAAAGGAAGTGACTGAGATGACATTTGAACCCAGGACTTCCTGTCTCCAGGCCTGGCTCTTTTATCTACTGAGCCACCTAGCTGTTCGACTACTTAGATTTTGTTTTGTTTTTGTTTAAAAATCTTACCCTCCATCTTAGATTCAATACTATGTATTGGTTCCAATGTAGGAGAGTGGTAAAGACTAGGCAACTGGGGTTAAGTGACTTACCCAGGGTTATATAGCCAGGAAGTGTCTGAGGGCAGATTTGAAACCAGGACTTTTGGTCTTCAGGCCTAACTCTCCATCAAAACCACCTAACTGCCCTTATCTTTTACTTTCAAAACAATCTTGTTTGTCTATACTTACTTTTGTTCTCTGTGAGAGTATACAGTGCTGGTCCTGAAGTCAAGAACACAGTTCAAATTTAAACTCCTTTACTAGCTATTTGACCCTGGGCTAGTCACTTAAACCCTTTCCATCTCAATTTCCTCTTCTGTAAAATGGGGATAATAATAATACCTACTTCCCATGGCTGTTAAGATAAAGTTAGATATTTGTAAAGTCCTTTATAAATCTTAAAACTATCATCTTCACAATGGTCTTCTTTTGGAAGCTTTCACTAATTGCAAACCCTTTTTCCCATCCCCCATTTAAACATCAAGAGAAAGAGGGAGGGAAAAAAACAAAGACCTTACAATAAATAAGCATAGTCAAGCAAAACAAATCCATATGTGGTTGATTTTAAAAATATGTTTCTGCCCTTCTATCTATCACCTTGCTAACAAGAAGTATATGATATACGTCTTCATACATCTTCTGAAAATAGGGTCATTGATCATTGTACTGATCTGAGCTCTTGAATTTTTCAGTATTTTTCTTTATAATATTGCTGAATTTAAAAAAATTATTCTCCAAGTTCTGCTTACTTCACTCTCTGTCTTTTCATACTTCCAAGAATTCTCTTTCCTCATTTCTTATGGAACAGTAATATCCCACCACATTAATTTGCCATAATTTGTTCAATCATACATTAATTGAATAAAAAAAACAGTGGAAGAGGGCAGCTAGATATACAGTGAATAGTGTCAGGCCTGGAGTCAGGAGTACTATAGTTCACATCTAGCCCTAGCCATTTCCTGGCTGTGTGACCATGTGCAAGCCACTTTATCTCAGTTGCCTAGTTTTTACTGCTATTCTCTAAGACAAAAGAAAAGAGTTAGATTATAAATTTTTTTTAATTTCCTCTGTGAATCCCCCTATCTTGTTTTGCTTGGAACTATTGCTGTTCCCCTCCTCCTTTATTATACTCTTTTAGTCCCCTGTTTCCCTAGTTTCTCTATTAGAATGGAAAGAAGCCACTAATTACCTCAAAAGAACCCCCAGTAGAAAAGATCCATGAATATTATAGTCAAAATGAAGAGATACTATGTCAAAGAATACTGCAAATGTCTAGAAAGTTGTCAAAATGGCAAGAGTAAACATTACATAAGACTTTGCTATTTCTGCTAAAAACAAGAGGAGATCTTGGAATAAAAAATTCCAAAAACCAAAAGAGATGGGTTTACACCAACAATAATTTACCCCACAAAGCTCTGAATAATATTAAAAAGGGAGAAAATGGAACTTGATGGAATCAAAGAATTTAAAGTATGCTGATGAAGAGTCTGGAGCTAAGTAGGAACTTGGAAGTTAAAACAAAAGGGTCTGGAGAAACCTAGAAATGTAAATGTATTTTGGTTCACTACAAATTTATGTTACATGACTTCAATTGAGCCCTCACTACTGCTAGGCAATCCTACTATATCTCCTTTATCAACTCACTATCTAACTCCACAGTGGTTCTTTTAAACCTTTTCATTCTCCTCAAACCTACCAGGGTTTGCCCCTACTCTCTCATCTTTAGAATCTTGACATATTTTTCAGGAAAAAAAAGGCTCTTTGCCATGAACTCCCTCTTCTCTCTTACTCATTTCCTATCACTCAGATGCCTTCTGTCATTATCTCCTCCTTCATCTCTCTCTCACATGATAAAGTGCCTTTAGTTATTACCAAGGCTAGTCTCTCTACTTGTGATCCCATTTTATCCAATATCCTCCAATAGACTGCCCTTTTTCTCAGCTTTCTCTTCCCTCTGATTGGGGGCTGGGGATAGAAAACCAAATTCCTCCCCAATACCTGCCATTATTGAGGACAGAAATTGGACTTTTCAGCCTATTCTACTCTGTATCTGTTGGCCTGCCAGGTTTCAACTCCATGATATAAGATGTTTCTGTGTCAGGTACTCCCTCCTAATGCCCTTCCCTCCCCTTCTTTTTATGTGCTGTCTCCTCCCATTAGATTATAAACTCTTTAAGGGCAAGACTATCCTTTTTTATTTATTCTTCAGCGCTTAGCCTAGTGCCCAGCAAATATTTGGTGTTTAATAAAATGTTTATTAGATGTTGGACAACCATGATCCTGATTCTAGATGCTATATCCCTGTTAATGCTACAGAAAATGTTAGCTTTATCAATTGCTAGGTCATATGGTTGACTCACATTGAGCTTGCATAATAATAATAATGACAATAATAATAGTTATTATATCATGCCTTAAGTTTGTAGAGTGCCGTACTTGTTATCTCATTAGCATTTCATTAAAACTCTCAAATCTTATTCAGATATACTGCTATCTAGGTGCTCCACTCCCATCTTGTAACTGAGAAGCTGATTTTAAAAATTCAAGTGTAAAACTTAACATTTATCTGAACAATTGTACCTGTTTAGATATTTTTGGATTCTGACCGTCATTCATCATATTAACTAAGCTGTACAGCTTTGGGTTATCTGCAAATTTTATAAGTATGCTTTTGTCCCAGTTATTGATAAAAAAAAGGTCCAAATTTTAAATTATATTTAATTTTTTATATTATTCCAAGTTCCAATTTAGTATCTGAGACATAAAAGTCATGCCCAGATAATTAGGTAAATTGGTAAAAAAATAATTAGGTAAAAGTGACCAAATTTGGTAGTTCTTATACCAGAGACAACAATTTTGGATTCGAGTTGGCATCTATGAAACTGTAGAGAGGAAAGTAACTCATATGATCTGGATATCTCTAAAGTCACAGCGATTTTTTTCCTCCCACTGCTTTCCTTAGTAAGGAAAGAGAAAAAATAAAAGATCCCCACGTCACAAGCATTTTGGTTGTCAATTCAAACCTGCCTCTCCTACCTCTACAAAGCCTTTCTCTTAAGTATAAAAAGGATACAGTAAAAAAGGAACTGGATTTGGAGTCAGAATTTGATTGCCAGCTCTGTAACTAGGGTGACCTCGAGCAAATCACTTAACCTCTCCAACTCACAATTTCCTTATATTTAAAATAAAATATTAAAATCTGATTGGAACAGATGGCCTCTGTGGTAGGAGAAATATTTGCCAGGGAACCCTGACATATAGACATATAGTTCTTTTCTTTAAAAGGTTATTGAGGGGCAGCTGGGTAGCTCAGTGGAATGAGAGTCAGGCCTAGAGACAGGAGGTCCTAGGTTCAAATACGGACTCAGACACTTCCCAGCTGTGTGACCCTGGGCAAGTCACTTGACCCCCATTGCCCACCCTTACCACTCTTCCACCTATGAGACAATACACCGAAGTACAAGGGTTTAAAAAAAAAAAGGTTATTGAAACTGTCCCAAAGACTTAGTTGGCTCAGGAGATTAAAGGCTGGGTAGCCTAGGTAAGTCAACTAGATCATGGAGAATCACTGGACTCCTCCTTCAGCATTCTGTCCAGACAGATAGCCAACACTGGTATAGAAAAGTAGCACTCAGCTGAATGAATGCTGTATCCTCACTAAACCAATTTCTCCTTACACAGATAAGAGACCTCATTTTGTTGACTTTATGATGTATTGTAGCATATATCTCATTTGGTGTCAGTTTCAGACCTGAGCTGCTGTCTGGTGTTGAACCAGGTTGGGCATACTCAGCCTCTGCAGGGTTTTCTGGCTCTAAATTCATCCTGCAAAGATAATGGTTCCAAATGCATCTGTAGGATAGTTCTAGGTGCTAATTGGATCAAAAGAAAAGTGAGGCTAATATCTGTAATAATTAAAATTATGAGGCTGCTAGTTGCTTAATAACTTCATTTAACAAAGTAGCAGTAATCATAAAGAGAGGGAAATATAGGAGAGAGGTAGAGAGTTACTTAACCTTCTACTCTATTGGCCGCCATGATGGCCTTGTGGCTAACTTAAATAGTTCCTCCAGCCTCCTCCCTCTAGCAAGAAGATCCCGGCAGGCTCTTGGGTCACCCTTATAAGCTGTTTTCTTCACCCACTAACTCTCACATGTCACATCTCAGGAACCAACCATAGTTTCTTATTTTGCCTCGGCCACCCAGGGGGCAGTGCCTGTGGAATCATCTTCCTGTCTCATTGGTTTCTTGGTTCTCTAACTTCCTTTCTCAGAGTGTTTGTCTATACCTGAATCTACTCAGTGGTCTTTGTTCTCCAGGTCACTGAGAGATGATGTGAAACAAAGCAACATAATGGAGAGAGAAATTCTCTTTCATCAGATCCCTGTTGCCCAGGAGCTTAAAATCCAGTTGGGGCAACAAGGCATACAGACAGAAAACAGGTCATTGAAAATGCATAAAGGACCAAAGTGGGCTGGCCAGGTCATTCAAAATTGAGAGACTTGAACTGAGCCCTATAGAATGTGGTACTATTTGAATGGAAAAGGAAATCAGCCATCAAACCTTTGCAATAAATAAACAGATAACAAATGGACCCCAGTACCGATGAGTCCAGCTTGTTAGCTGCAGCTGTAGTGAGCTTTTCCCTTACCAGACCCCAGACCTCATTTTCAGTTCCCATCAGGTACCAGATACCTCTTCCCAAATGAATGAAAACCTTTCTCATCCCCTGCCTGAGAAATCCAGAACCCTGCTCCACTCAGACTTCTAGCCCCACTAGCCCCTTCCCAGGAATTGGCTCCCTCAGGTCTATTAAACTTTCCCATCTTCCCTATTGCTTTTTTATTTTAATTTCCATCTGAACTATAAGTGTGCCCAAAGAACCACCTGGCCTTTCCATCTACTCTAAAACAATACACTCCTCTCTGGGTTATCTTTCCTAAGTAGAATGTGAGTTCCTTGAGAGCAGAGACTGTCTGGGTTATTTGTATCCTCAGTTCCTACAGACTTCCTCTCTGCCTCCTTATGCTGACCTGGGCAGGAAAATATTATTTACTGTGATTTTTCCCTTAGATTTCCTTATAAAGACTCAGTTTGATGTATTCCCTAGCTGTTTGTAGAACTGGTTGTGAGACAGAACTGGACAGGACTGCTTTTCCCTATTCTGCTATTTTGGATGGTCTCCACATCCATTAATTTTATTATTAAAAATAATAATAATGGGCAGCTGGGTAGCTCAATGGATTGAGAGTTAGGCCTAGAGACAGGAGGTCCTAGGATAAAATCTGGTCTCAGACACTTCCCAGCTGTGTGACCCTGGGCAAGTCACTTGACCCCCATTGCCCATCCTTACCACTCTTCCACCTAGGAGCCAATACATAGAAGTTAAGGGTTTAAAAAAAAACATAAAAAAATTTATTATTAAAAAAAAAAACAACAAAAACCCTTACCTTTCATCTTAGAATCAGTACTGTATATTGGTTCCAAGGCAGAAGAGCAGTAAAGGCTAGGCAATGGGGGTGAAGTGACTTGCTCAGGTTCACACAGCTAGGAAGTGTCTGAAGCCAGATTTGAACCCAGGACTTCCCATCTCTAGGCCTAGCTCTCAATCCACTGAGCCACCCAGCTGCCCCCGATCATATAACTATTGATGCATATTGTCAATGTGGATTTTTGGATGACTCAGTTTACCCTTACTTTTGAGAAACCCTAGTACTAAGGACACTTATTTTGATTTGAATGTTAAGAACCTTCTTGTTTGGGGGGCTTCTCTGTTGGATGAAAGTTTCCTCTCCAGAAGCCCAGCTTCTGAGTTTGACCTTTTCTCTTTAATTTCTTAGAGCTGACTGTTCTCTAATGCCATAGCTGCTGAATGTTAGGAGGTCTACACGCCTGTTTGTGGTCAGTCTTTGTAAGCTTCCCAAAAGGGTATGAGACTCTCAGGTTCAGTATCTCTTTGGGGTTGGTACTAAGAGCTGTGTCGTCTCCCAGGGATATTATTCCCAGAGTTTGGTTCTGTGTGGTGGTCAGATTAATGAGCCTATCCCTTTATTTGACTAAAGAGTGGATTTTCTGACTACTTGGAAGTTCTGTATTTATTTCCAAATTAACAATATTATACTCCCATCAGGTTCAAGGGATTCTTTCATTTTTGGGTGATAAGGAGCAGGCTCAAGTTTGTATACTAAGAGGCATGAATGCATTTGTTTCACCACAAAAATTCACTAGGTAGAATACCTCCACCCATGTGGCCTGATGAGTAAGTTTCAACATGAGGAAGGGGGTCATCTGGACCTCTGTGCCTCATCCAACTTGGGGAGACACATGTTCCACTGCTCATCTTAAGTCAGTGATGGGTGTACATGCTGCCCATCATATGAGCAGAGCTGTCCTTTAGCTTGCCCTTCTTGTGATCACTCATGGAAAGTTCCAGTTATTTTAGAAGCCCCTCAACCTTGTCATTTTCCTTCATTGCCCAACATTTGGATTTTGTCTTCTTGATGACCACCTAACTTCTACCCATTGCTAGGGTTTGGGTGATCGACAGAGATTGGGCTGCCCATTCCCTGAGGGCCACCAATGTGACTGTGAGACCATCAATGTGATTTTGTATTCTGTACATATGGATTATCTGGGACCTGAGGGTTATAAATTCTGTAGTGGCGAGCAATGGGTTATCTCAGATTGTGAGGAAGATCTGAAGTCCCATTCATTAAAGGGGGCCAAGTTCCTTTTGCAAATGATTATTGGCTTTGAGTTCTGCCTTAGTGGCTTTTATTGCAGATAGGGCATTTTTAAAATGACAAAACAGTTTAAGTGACTTGTTCAAAGTCACACCACTGTCTGAGGCTGTATGTAAACTTGGGTCTTCCTGACTTGAGGCCTATACTATATCCATTAGGTACCATCTAGTTGCCTCTTATTTGCTATGCTGATTCATATTCAATAACTTGCCACTCATTAATATCCTAAAATCTTTCACAAACTATGTAGCCATGCCCTCCCTATCTTGTACTTGTGAGAGTTGAAATTTTGATCCATATGTATGACATGTTTGTATTTATTTAAACATATTTGTCATGTTTAAATTTCATCTTATTAGATTTATCTAATAGTGTTCTAGCCAGTCAAGATTTTTTTTTTAGATCTTGACTATTAACCCATAAATGTGAAAAGAATAGCATATGGGCTTTCAACCAAGTTTTTGATAAAAATGTTAAGTATGTTGTAGATAACTACTGATACAGAACTAGAAGACAATATTAGGTACTATAAGTTAAATGATATGAGTTGGAATTGAAACCATGTAAATAAAAGAGGAAGCAGAATGGGAAAGGTTTCAATGGTTTGATTAGTATGACCTAAGGAGTTTATACCAACACCTTGGTATAGCTCTGTGATGGTGAACCTATTGCTTGTGTGCCAAAGACGGCATGCAGAGCCCTCTCTGTGGGCAAGTGCTGTCCCCACCTCCAAGAGTCAGTCACTAGAAAGGCAGAGGGACTTGAGCCAGCTGCTCCCCTCCCGCTTTCCCTTGTGTCTCCCCACCTAGCAGCCCAATGGAAGCACTTCCTCCCTCTCCTGATCGGAATGCTCAGGCCTCTCCCTTCCCTTTTTCCCTCTGGGGAAAGGTGGCTGGGGTGGGGCAGGGTGGGGGTGGCACAACACTTGGTCTGAGGGAGGGCAGGGCATGTGGTCTCTAAAAGGTTCACCATCACTGGTATAGCCATTCTTTATCCACTGGCCCAAGTGGGAGTTATTGGATGGAAAAAAGCAAATAATATCACAATTATCAAGAAGGGCAAGAGTTGAGCCTGTAAACTATAGGCCAAACCCCCCCCTTAATTTTGATACCTGATAAAATTCTAGAATGTTTTTGTACAACATTTATAGTTTGAATCCCTAGGAGAATGACAACACTTTTTATTTTAAATGAATTTTTATTGATATCCTTCCCATCCCCTCCCTCATATCCATCCCATATTAACAAAGAATATACTTTAAAGCGAAAAAGCAAGAGAAAAAATCAGCAGAATCCATCACCAATAGGAAAAACATCAATAGAACTTTCAATATATTGAAAAGCATGAAAATAAATGCCATAGACTCACGGGCCTTTGCAAAGGAGTAGAGGGTGGTGTCTTCTCACAGCTCTTCTCTGGGGCCATGCAACTACTTCAGTTTCAAAGGTAGCCTGTGCATCACTATTCCTAAGATTTATAGCTCCCAAGTGTTCCTCCCCCCTCCCCCAAGTTTATCTTTACTAGGCAGCCAGTAGACAAAGTAGTTATAAAACATCTCCCCAATACACTTGGAGCGTAGTTTCCCCAAACACACATAGCACCCACCAGTAGGAAAGATTGGCACACACTTAAAGTGCACTGGGAGTGAAGTATGTGGTCTAGCTAACTCATGTCTATGGTACTGCAAGGCCCTCTTTGCTCTCCTTATGGTGTTCTCTTTTTGCTCTCTCCTGGTCAAAATCATACCCCAGCACTCCATGGGGCTGCTCTGCTCTTCAGCTCAGCTGTGCCTGATTGCCAGAGCTAATTCTACTTTGAAGTCGTGTTAGCCCTCTCAAGGAGTTGCCAGGTGTCATGCTCTTTGACCATCAAATCCATCCATCAAATCTTGGCTCCCAAATGTCTCCCTCTGCACCTGGCTGGATGCAATTATCTCCTGCTGGGTGAGTATCTTCACTGTGAGCTAATGCAGTGGAGGAAGACAATGATCTCTATTCTGTTGCTGCTTTCTGGTGGAAGTAAAGGGGTTCACACTCCATAAAGATGCTCTCTGCCTCAATGTCCCCAGGGCTAGCAGGCTTAGCTTTTTAAAGGCCATCAGGGATTTTAAGCTGGCTCATGACTAGCTTCTCTTCCAATTCAATAAGGAAACCTCTTTGGCTTGACTTCTTAAAGTAATATCAGGGCTAGACCTGCCTTTGTATGTCATTTACACACTAACACCCGTATCTAAACCTTTCTGTGATTATACTAGCAGAGATAGAAGAGGGGGAAAATCAATGATCCTTTCCCTTCAACTTTATATACTATTAAGGGAATGGCTAGAGAACATCTGAAAAAGAATCAGTGATTACAAAGAATTAGCATACCATGATCAAGAACAGATTGTGTTGTCCATGAAAATTTCCCTTTTTTGGTGGTTACTAAGCGATAGGTCAGGAGAATTCTGTAGCTCAGATTACCTAGATTTTAGTCATATGACTGGCACAATTTCTCATGATATTTTTGTAAAAAAGATGGGATGTGGTATGGCCCTTCTCCTTTGGTCTTTTTTCTTGAAAATTGTTCCCACAATCTTCTCTGCTCTAATTTTCAATCTCTCCTATAGCTTCTCTTGTTGCCCATAAACATCCTCATGTCCTTAAAAAATTCCTCACTAGACCCTACTGTCTATTCAAGCTACAGTCCTTCCCTTGTCCCAAAAGTAGCCAAATTCCTAGAAAAAGCTATTTACACATGTCCCCTACAATTCCTCTCATCCAGTTCTTAAAACTCTTGGTACTCTGGCTTCCTCATCGTCCAACTGAAATTGCTCTTCAAAGTTATCAATAATCTTACTTGCAAAATCGAAGTCGCCTTTTCTCAGTCTTCTTTTGTGACTTCTGTAGCATCTGACATTATTGACTACTCTCTCCTGGATAGTCTTTCTTCCAAGCATTTTTCCTGTCATGGCTCCCTTGATTTTCTTAATGATCACTTCTCAGAGTTTTTGTTGGTTTACTGAACATCTCATGCTCTGTATATGGGTATACCATAAAGCTCTGTCCCGAGCCCCTCTCTAATCTTGGTGACCTCATCAGCTAAAATATAACTTTCTCTCTGAAACCATCCTTTTACTCAATTTTCCTATTTCTGCTGAGGGCAATACCAACAGTCATTAGCATTCATAGCCTGTGCTTTATCTTCAATTCCTCAATCTCCCTCATTCCATATTTCCATTCAGATACCAAAGCTTGCTGTTTGCTCTATATTCATTCCACTTGTTTTCTTTACCCTATACCAGTGGTTCCCAAACTTTTTTGGCCTACCACCCCCTTCCCAGAAAAAATATTACTTAGCCCCCGGGAAATTAATTTTTAAAAAATTTTTAATGGCAACTAATAGGAAAGATAAATGCATCTGTGGCCATCACCGCCTCCCTGGATCGCTGCAGCACCCACCAGGGTTCATTTTGGGAATCACTGCTCTATACCCATAGCCACCATCCTAGTTCAGGCACTATTTCATCATCTCTCACCTGTACTACCCCAGTAACATCCCCAACTGATATTTCTGAGCCTGTTCTTCCCTCTTAATCCATCCTCTTCACAGCTGCCAAAGTGGTTTTCTTAAATTGTGAGTCTGATCCCTCCTGATTGGTAAACAACACTGGCTTCCTCTTTCCTTTAAGATCAAATAGAAATTTTTTTTGGCATTCAAAACTCTTTACAATCTGACTCTGGCCAACTTTTCCAGCTTTATTTATTCTACATTATTCTCCTTCTTGCATTCTGCAGTTCAGCCAAAGCAACCTTCTTGCTGTTCCTCATGCATGACTCTCTACCCTCTGTCTCCTTGCCAAGACTGGTTAACTTTTGTGTGTGGAATGAACTTTCTTCACTTTCCTCTTAGAAACTTTTTTTCCTTCAAAATTCAGTCCATGGGGGTAGCTGGGTATCTCAGTGGATTGAGAGCCAGACCTAGAGATGGAAGGTCATCTGGCCTCAGACACTTCCCAACTGTGTGGCCCTGAGCAAGTCACTTGACTCCCATGGCTTAGCCCTTACCACTCTTCTGCCTTAGAACCAATGCACAGCAGTGATTCTAAGACAAAAGGTAAGGGTTTAAAAAAAAAATTCAGCCCATGTGCTGTCTTCTTCACGAAGCTTTTCCTGATCCCCTCTGCTGTTATGGTCCTCCTACAGTACCAGACATTAACTTAAAATTTCACATACTATTTTATTTCTACTCTGATAGAAAGTAATCTCTTTTAATTTAGGAACTGTTTAATTTTGGTCTTTTATCTCCAGAGCCTTTCACAGTGCTTGAACACGTAGCCAGCATAGAATACTTATTGACTGAACACTTGAGATTTCTTGTCTTTGGAATACTCTCTGAAAGCTGAACTTTACAGAGAAGGTGTACAGGAGCTGAACATAACAGCAGTGAAGACACACCACAGTAGAGGATGGGCAAAAAACCTTTCATCTTGTTCGTCCTGCTTGTGATTTCTATGGAAGGTGAAACCTTCACTTTAAAAGAGACAATGAGGTTAGTGCTGGGCTAGTCTCAGGAAAAACAGAGTTCAAATCCAGTCTCAGATATTTAATAGCTGCATAACCCCAGTGATGGGCAAACTACAGCCGGGGTGGGGTGCAGATGTGGCCCCCTGAAATGTTCTATCCAGCCAGCCACACGACATTATTCCTAATCTGACGAGTACAATGAATAGGATACAATACAATGAAACTTCAAAAGAGTTGCCTTAGAAACAGACTGACATGAGCATTTCCTTTCATTTGGCCCCCTCTTTAAAGTTTGCCCATCACTACCGTAGGCAAATCACTTATTTGCTTCAATGTCCTCAGTTGTAAAATGGGGATAGTAATAGCAAATACTTTCCAGGGTTGTTGTGAGGAACTAATGAGCTAATAATTACATGCTGAGTACTTAGTACAGGGCATGATACACAGTAGTGTTATATAAACATTATTATTTTTTTGATAATACCACAGAACTCTCATGGAATAATTAATTTTAAAATGGTGCAAAATGTAATTATTTTGTACTTTGTAACAAGGTTTTTACTTTGTTCTTTCTTCCTAATAATCAAATATGCAATCTTTTATGAATTGTTGGTCTAAGACTGCATTTTCCTATAGTTTAAGATAAAAGTGCAAGAGATAAGTATGTTTGGAAGACATGGAGACAAAGAAGGAAGTCAGTATTTCACAGTTTGACTTGAAACCAGTAACATTTTCATTGAATTAGGCATTCTGGAGGTAATTTTAAAAGTTAAGATAAGCAATTTAAAAAAGTTTTCAATATATAACAAAGATACGCCTAAAAAAATATAAGCATAATTTATGCATTGGAAAATTTTCCTAAGAAAATATAAGACCGAAATACATCTGAATACAGTACCATAAAGGAGGGGAAAATGTACATATCCATATACATTTAACTGATTACTAGGCCTTCATATAATAAATTAGTGTTGCATACAAACATTTCCCTCCTTTTCATATTCTCACAAGTAATCCACATAAAAAAGAATCATTCCCTCTGTCTTACCTTAGACATTGATGCAATTTGTGAATTCCTTCAAGTTAGTAATCAATGCATATAATGTGATTAATAATCTGTGAAACACTATCATTAGTAAAAAGTTTCATCTTGACTCAATTACATATAGGCCATCTTGAGAAAGGTGGGGGAAATTATTTGGAATTAAATTTTTGTCAAATATTTAACTTGAAAATGTTCTGGAGTAACCTTTTAAATAATTTGTATAATTCTGTGTCTCATATTAGTTTTATAATTGCATTCCCATACTGTATAAGTTATGTTGGTATGAAGTTTTATATACACATGTACATGCAGAAGGTATTGTCTAATATGTTCTACAAAAAAAATGTATGTATGATGGCCTAAATTCACCTGCTCAAATCACCGATATTAGCAGGGCAAAATGTTTATTCAGAACACAATTATAGAAACCTCAGCTTTTGTGGACATTACCAAATCCAAAATGTAAATGGTCTTGGTCTTTTTTTCCACAATTTGCATGTATTAAGAGAGTAACAAGTGAAATACCAGATTAATAATATGGTACTTGAGTTATAAATGGGGAATTAAAGATTGTGAGTTGAAGGCAGCTAGGTGGTGCAGTGGATGAGCGCTGGGCCTGGAATCAGGATGACCTGAGTTCAAATATGACCTCATTTACTGGCAAGTCTGCGACCCTGGGCAAGTCATTTAACTCGTTTGTCTCATCTGAAAAATGAGCTGGAATAGGAAAAGGCAAACCACTTACAGTATCTTTGCCAAGAAAACCCCAAAAGGAGTCACAAAGAGTCAGGCACAACTAAAAAATAACTGAAATAACACCGAGTTGAATGGTAAACATGAAAAAATATGACCTTAGGAAGAAGAGTAGACGAATGTTTCATTTAAAATGACAATTTTTTAAAATAAAAGGCATTTATTTTCAGGATCCAACTGAAAAGGCTTAGTGAAACAGTTTATTTTTGCCCCATCACCCTTTCATGTCTCAAATATTACTAATTTATAGTAACTGGAATATGTTACAATCAATGATTTGGTAAGTATTTCTTAGATTGGAAAGGCATTAAAGAAAAACATTGACCTTAGAACACTAAAAGAAATACTTAAAGTCAAGTAAATTCAAGTAAAAAAAAATTATCAACAACATCTCCTCCTCAACCATACAGCTTAAAAATTTTGCTAAACACTAGAGAATGTAAGAGCAACAAGAATGTGTCAATTTTTTTTATATGGAATAGACAAGAGTAGAGGAATATAAAAACACAGCTTGCTAGCAAGAAGCTGTTACAGAAAAATACAAAGCTTTTAAAAAACATTTTATTTAACATGTACAATTTCGGCAACTGAATTTTTGACATACTTACATTTTTGTCCCACTCATTCCTTATAAGAAAGCAAATCAATATTTCATAAAGACTACTGGCCTTTCTTGAGTCCACTTGTACTTAATTTGAAAACACTGCGGGCTTTTTCTATGCACTGACCATTTGGCGAAATTTGTTGGTTACATTAAAATACTGAAAAGTCTCAGCCAAATTAAAGAACTAGAAATTTTTCAGTAATTGAATTATCTTTTTGAAAAAAAAATTTTAACTAATTGATTTTTAAAAAACTCTTATATTGTTTTAGAATCAGTACTGTGTATTGGTTCTAAGGTAGAAGAGTGGTAAGGACTAGGCAATGGGGGTGAAGTGACTTGCCCAGGGTCACACAGCTAGGAAGTGTCTGAGGCCACATTTGAACACAGGACCTCCCCTCTCTAGGACTGGCTCTCAATCCACTGAGCTACCCAGCTGCCCCTGAATCATCTTAATCTGTATGTTTAAATGTTAGACTTATCTATTTAGTTTATCTGCAGAGTGCTTATTTCAATACTGATTGAAAATAGTTTTTATGAACATCAAAAGATAGAGAACCAAGTACTATTTTTCATAACGAGTGGCAGATGTTTCACTGTAACTTTTTAAGTTATAAATGTGGCAGTATCTGAACATATGCAATATCAGATAACACAAGCACTGCCAATTTTAGTTCTTTGTATTCACTCCTTTAAAAGTAAAATTTCAGGATGGGGAACTTTAATTAAAGTTCTTATAATTGCACTCATATAAAACTGACTCCATTATTGTTGGTGAATTCAACAGTGTACAGTGTAGAGAAATTCTCTTATGGCAAAAAAAAAAAAAAAAGCTCAGAGAGCTAAAAAAGACAAAATATAGATATCTTAATGGAGTGTACTTCTTTCTATTTCTGTTTTTTTGGGAGTGTTTTTTTCCTTTTTTTTTAAACCCTTACCTTCCGCCTTAGAATCAATATTGTGTACTGCTTCCAAGGCAGAAGAATTTTAAGAGTCAGGCAGTGGGGGTTAAGTGACTTGCCCAGGGTCACACAGCTAGGAAGTATCTGAGGCCAGATTTGCCTGTCTCTAGGCCTGGCT
Source organism: Gracilinanus agilis (assembly GCF_016433145.1). Taxonomy (NCBI): domain Eukaryota; kingdom Metazoa; phylum Chordata; class Mammalia; order Didelphimorphia; family Didelphidae; genus Gracilinanus; species Gracilinanus agilis. Next base: position 399,535,271 of record NC_058130.1, read on the forward strand.
CTCAATTCAATGAGCCACCCAGCTGCCCCCTTGGAGTATATTTCTAAGAAAATAATTTCTCCATATCCTCCTTGGAAATTCTGTAGCAAATGTTATTTATTTTTTAGTTTAAAATTGTAGTTACCAATTCAGAGCTAGTAGAGCACACAGAATTCCCTTTTAATAATCATTAGACATTAATCCTGAAATACAGCCAAACTTAGTTCAGAGAAACAGGCCTCATTTCTTAAGGTCTTCAAACTCAGTATTATAGGGCAATGCAAATCGTGTCAGAAGACAATAATGATATATGGAAAAATTAGTTGTTTTCAGCTTACTCCCTCTTTTGCCAAGTAAAAAAATGGTTGTCATATTTGATGAGTCAATTTGTTAAAGCAATACAAATGAAATAAATTGTAGTTAGATGTAATGTCAGGAACACTTCTGAATTAACAGCCTCAATTCAAATGAATTACACTTATTCTCAGATTAACACCTTAAATTTAAGTGAACTTAGAGATTGTAAACACTAAGCATAGCAAAAATAGATGAAGTCATTCTATGTATAAACATCATTTGAGCTGGTTTTTAAAAAATATTTAAATTGCAGAAAACCATTCATAGTATAGAACTTGAAACTCATACCACACTTTATACTTTAAGCATTTTAACCTAAAATTTAAATACATACTTTTCCCATTATACTGTAAATTAACCTTCTCTTCACCTGGGGAAAGGAGGTCAATGAAGCAAACTTTCCCTTATTCTTATATAAGCGCTCTATTTGGCCTACATGACACCGGGTACCAAATGATGACATTCTTTCACTCTCTTCTATGAAAACATTTCTGACAAACCAACAATGGTTCTGGTTTTCTTCCTTCTCCCAAGAAGGTACGACTATTTCTCAGTTCCTTAAAGAAATTACATTTCTCCCAGATATAACCCTTCTCTGTGTTAATATTTTCAGCCGGTGTGCATATTGTTGTAGTCAATTTAGAAAGTTATCAATTATTGAGTAACATGTAAACTACTAATAAGAACTGGAACATGGATTTGGAATCATAATCATGTGGCATAAGCAAATCTCTATTGTTAAATAAAATAAAATTCTCCTTAATTTTCTGTCATTAGAAGAGATAGGTTTTAATCACTGGTGTTTGGCAGCCTTAAAGATAATCATATTATTTAAAATTTAAGTCCTTTCTTTAACTTACACTACCAAATTTTATTTTCCTAGCATTTTCTTGAAAACCAAATTGCCAAAATGTGTCAGCCATTTTGCTCTAAGACAAGAAAACACAAAGCTTACTACCTAATTCGAGATATCTATGAGGACATTCATTAAATATATTCATTTTATTTCTAAAATGTTTAACTATCCAGTAAAGATACAGTATTGAATATATTTCCCAAGAACATAAAATCAACTTCCTAATTCATAGTTCCAACAATAGCTGGAAGATATTTATAATTATCATTGTTTAATGCTACATTAAGATCTCAAATTACAATTTCATGGGTAGGGGCTTTTATAGGCTACTTATTTTAAATGAAGATCAAGGAGGGAAAAAAAGTTAAATGCTTTATCCCCAAGCATGGAAAAAATGCAAAACTGTGGACCTAAATTACTTATTCACAGGAAATAGATTTATAAAGCACAGATTTCTAAATGGTGAATAATTAAGGCATCTGTTTACAACTGTTTAAACCCAAACTCCCACACAGCCCTATTACAAAAGAGAGATCAACTGAAAGTTTTCTGAGTTTCCAAAAAAACACTTAATCACACTCAGAACTATACTCAATCTGCCTTTCAACCACTCTTTGTTGAAGAAATGAAACTAAGGATCAAGTAAGAAGGATCTTCTCCTAAAAGTCATTATATATTCTTCTATTGTTAAAGCACATAAATGTTTTGGAGAGAATTAAGTAACTTACACATTTGAATAGATCAAAATATATAGGGGGTGGGGTTACATATATACACTCCACCTGTTTTCACTGCTCAAAACAATTCGGAAACTCTGGAATTTCCTCCAAGCCAGTTTAAAAGAAAGAAAAATAATCTTGTATTTTTATACTCATATTTAAATTCCTAACCTACAAAAGATATTACTTATCTCACTCACCACCCATTTTATTTACCAGACTTGTCTCTGAACAATTTTTGGCTATTTATAAAAATAAAATTTTTAGTATTAAGAAAAACAAACTCTGAAAATAACTCCAAGGAGTTCCCAAAACAGGAGAAATGGCAGGATGATTGGTGGAAGCATATAGATTCCCTAAGTGATGATTATGAAGGGGACAATACATTTAGCTTAATAATTTATGACTACATGGTACATTATATTATTAAGTCCTCTACTGTATTACATCCTCTCTATCTCTAAGGAATCATTTGAAATCCAAGAAAATGGAAATATTATGAACCATATGCTTGCTTTAATATAACTTCCAACACTGAGCACTTAACTAGTATTTTGTAAATTCCACACCAACAGAACCTATGTAAAACTAACAAAGAAAAGGGTCTTACAATTTTGGTGTATTTTTCAAGATTGGTTGGCCAAATTGTTATTTTTTCTAAGCTGAGCATTAGCTCCCATTTCACTCTACCAATATAATATTTTAGAAAATAAAGAACATGTCAAACTTTTCCTATCTCACCACTTAGTCTGTCAGATTTGTAAAGAGAATTTCAAAGTCCATGGTTAGAATAAAGGAGCTGAATGAAGAATGACATTTTGGATACCAGCAAAAACTTGCCTCTAGACTTTGGTTAAGTGTATATTTTTCTAATTAAAGGGATTTCTTGCTTCAAGTTAGATTTGTTATTCACTTCCATAGGAGTGAATCTGAAATAGTAATCCTGAAGGAACTGGCTGGGAGAAGATTATTTCTTATAATGGCAGAAGTAACTTTACTTTGGCATTCAGCAGGGAATGGGAGTACAAATAAATACATATTAAAAAATATATATCTATATATTTAAAACATATATAGTGTGGTACACGCTCCAAGTTTGAATGAGAACATTATAGTCAATTGAACCTTTTTAAATGCATGAACAATGTAGGTGATATACTGTATCACAAATGATATTTGTAGATACTTGGGGGAACATAAATCAAGCAAATAGAGTAAGATAACAAAACACAGAAATCCTGCATATCTCAAACATTTTTTCTACTTGGTCTGGAAAAAGGGGGTTGGGGGAGAGTCAGGAGGTCCCTGCAGCTTAGCAAGTGTTCTTTTAGTAGGAATGCTTCTATTCAATTATTTTGGGAGGTGATGCTGCGAAGTCAGGCCATTCATATACATCCGGCAGCAAAGAATCATAATTGCTTTTCCACATTCTGGATCTAACATAGCTGCTCTTGTCCTCTGGTTCTGGGTAGCGGAAAGCCATCTTATTGGCATATAGATAATTTACAACCTGAAAGATAAATAATGTTACTCAGAATATGCAGTATGCATGTATCAACAGAAAGTAAAGGTAATACACAATAAGTTATTTACATCTGTTGAAAAGTTGTTTTTTTTTTTGTTTCAAAGTAGAATTTACTTAAAAAAATATTCTTACCTTCTGTTTTATTACCTATTCTAAGACAGAAGAATGGCAAAGTCTAGGTCAGTGATTCCCAGAATGGGAACCACTGCCCCCTGGTGGGTGCTGCAGCGATCCAGGGAAGCAGTGATGGCCACAGGTGCATTTGGAGGTGGTGAATAACTCTAAGGGGGTGGTGATAGTATTGACAGGGGGTGCTAAGTAATATTTTTTCTGGAAAGGGGGCGGTAGGCCAAAAAAGTTTGGGAACCACTGGTCAAGGTGGTCAGGTTAAGTGACTTGCCCAGGGTCAGATAGCTAGGAAATGTCTGAGGCCACATTTGAGCTCAAGTCCTCCTGTGCCATTTAGTTGCCCCCAGAATTTACTTTAAAATTTAATTTTAATTTTTTAAATTTTATTTAATTAAGAAAAATTTTTCATGGTTACATGATTCATGTTCTTTCTCTCCCCATCCTCCCACCCTCCTCTCCTGTAGCCAATGAGCAATTCCACTAGGTTTTACATGTGTCATTGATCAAGACCTATTTCCTTATTATTCATATTTGCACTAGGGTAATCATTTAGGGTCTACATCCCCAATCATATCCCCATCGACCCATGTGATCCAGCAGTTGTTTTTATTCTGTATTTCTACTTCCACACTACAATTTACTTTTATCTCCCAATTATCACTTGTTTCCTTCCAGGGGTAGAAAAAATTTTAAATTATTACTGTTATACTTCTTATGCAAAATGTGAATAATTTTTACTGTTTATATATTATAAGACAAATACTTCTTTAATCCAGTGCTGAGTATTATAGGAACCTTAAACATGTTGAATAGCAAAGCAAAAAGTAAAATGTCCAAGTAAAACAAAAACAAGTAAGCAAAGATAAAAAAAAAACCTGTCTGGCAACATAGGAATTACCTCTGAGTAACAATAAAATAGTTGGGAAAAGCAGAAGACTAGATGTAGTAGAATTGGCTGGTCTGCTCTATGGATGCCAAGCAATCAGCATATATTTATTAAGTATATCAGACATGCTAGAAACCGTGCCAGATGCCAAAGATACAAGACAAAGATGAAATGATCTTTGTCCTCAGGGAGCTTATGTTCTCTGTGGGGAGATAACATGTCTATGGGTAAATACATACAGAATACACACAAAAAAGTAATTTGGAGGTGTGGAAAGACACTGGCTCTTGGAAGACATAAGCAAGGACTCATGCAGGAGATGGTTCTTGGGTTGACTGCTGAGGAATTTTTCAAGATGTAGATAAGAAAGGAGCACCTTCCAGCCTGTGTAAAGGCTTGAAAGTAGAATGCTATATAGAGAAAACAGCATATGAGGCTGGAATGTACACTATAGGAAGGGAAGTAATGGATCATAAGTCTAGAAATGTGGCTGGAGCCAGACTGTGAAGTACTTAGAGGGGAATCTATATTTGATCGTAGAGGCAAGAGGGAACCCATGGAGGTTTCTGAGCAAAGGTGTGAAATGATGGGCAGCTATATGGGAGCAGAGAGATCAAAGAGGAGGCTATGGGAATGGTTTAGGCAAGTGTGACAAGGGTGACTGCCATATGAGTAGAGAGAAGGGGCAGGTGACTAGATGATGCTAACTAATTTTGTAGACCTGAATGAATGAAAGGATAGTAGTGCCCTCGACAAAAACAGGGAAGTAGGGAAGAAAGGTGATTTTGGGGGTGGGTGGGAAGGGAGGATGAATTCTATTTTGAACATGTTGAGTTTGGTGTGCCTAATTAACACAGTTCTTATTAACCATAAAATTTTTTTTATAATTAGATTTTATTTATTTATTTTTAATTTTAAACCCTTAACTTCTGTGTATTGACTTATAGGTGGAAGAGTTGGTAAGGGTAGGCAATGGGGGTCAAGTGACTTGCCCAGGGTCACACAGCTGGGAAGTGTCTGAGGCGGGATTTGAACCTAGGACCTCCCGTCTCTAGGCCTAGCTCTCAATCCACTGAGCTACCCAGCTGCCCCCTTAACCATAAATTTTAAAAAACTAACCCAAATCAGAAGAGCCAAATAGTAGGAAGCATGGCACCAGTGTTATAAAGCATGGGAAAAGAGAGTGAAATACCAAGGAAAACAAATAGAAGAAATTAAAGAAAAATGGAGAGAAGAGAGCAATAAACAGAAACAGTAGGGTTTAGATGCAGTGCATATAGATATTTTGATGGTTGCAACCAATTACAAAGTAGAGAGGAGGTGAATTAGAGTGCCAATGATGAAATAATATATAAAATATAATATATAATAAAAGTAAACCAACCCACAACACCTCAGTTGTCTCAAAGGATGTCACTGTTTTAAAGTAAAGACATATAAATTATAGCCCAGTGATGGGCAAACTGTGGCCCTCTGAAATGTTCTATCTGGCCTTGTGACATTATTCCTAATCTGATGAATACAATGAGTAGGATACAATACAATGAAACTTCGAAGAGTTGCCTTAGAAACAGACTGACAGATGAGCATGTCCTTTCCTTTGGCCCCCTCTTTAAAAAGTTTGCCCATCGCTGATTTATACTATTGTTTTTGTAGTTTTTGTTAGTGTTTAGTAAAAATTGATACACTTTAGTAACTTCTAAGGGCATCATCATGTTTTGACAGTACTGGGTCTAAGGGATACCAACCAGGTCAATATGATGGTACAGTGGAAGGCTGAAGTATACAGAGTAAGTAACAGGGGGGCAGTTAAGTGGGTAGAAGATAAGAGAACTAGGCTGGAGAAAGGAGATCCTGGGCTCAAATCTGACCTCAGATACTTCCTAGCTGGGTGAGATCCTGCGCTCCCATTGCCTAGCCCTTACCACTCTAAGGATTTGGAAACAATACACAGTAATGATTCTGAGACAGAAATTAATGATTAAAAAAAAAAAAGAGTAGCAGGATGAGTAGAACAAGTACAACGCAGATACCATCCTATAGCATGGCTTCTAAACTTTCTCCTATAAGTGTATCAGAATATGCTCTTATTTGCCCCAAAGCAAACAGAAAAGGCATATTTTTTTCCGGGAGAAAATGATTATAATTTTATTTTGATAGGTGGCTTTGGTATCTATATATATATATCTCACTAGATATTTTATAAGGCTGGTAAAAAACGCCCAGTAAACTATGAAACAATTTTAACTTTTTTCCAAAGGTCTCTTTTCTGAACACTTTTACAAACCTGGTTTATTTTGGCTAAATCTGCAGGTCTTACTCTATCAGGAAACAAATAAAAACATGCTGTTTCTGTATGTGCTAATGACGCAAATTCTCATAAAACAAAAACTTTTGTAAAGAGGAGAAAACAACTTTTAGAAGTGTCTTTTAGAAGTTTTTCACATTTATCTTTTACTTAGAGAGGAGAAGCTAATGTATACAAAAATATGTTTAAATGATTGATTCTTTCATCTTTAAAGCGTGATCATTTACTTCTAGGCACCAAAGTAACTTTAATATCATTTTGAAAATATTAGTTCTGAAGATAGAAAGATGAAGTATAAAACTAGTCCTTGTCACCAAGTCTAAAAAGTAGAATTAGAAGTGTGTAAAAATATGTATGATATGAGCTAGATTGTGAGGACAAAGGAGGGGGCCTAGAGAAGGTGCTATAAAATATCTGAGAAAGACATTGCTGTACTTGAAATGAGTCTTGAGAGAATAGAAAGATTTTGCCAGGCAGAGATGTAGAAGGAAATTTTAGCTAGAGGAGATGGCCTTCTTAAAAACATGGAAGAAAAGGCAGAATGCAATCAGGAAATAGCTATTGGTCCAGTTTAGCTGGAACACATAGTGGGTGAAGAGTAGAGTCAAATAAAAATGGAAAGGTCAGTCAAAGCCAGGTTATGGAGGGTCTGAAATGTCAGATAAGTTTTTATATTTCATTTTAGAAGTGAAGCCATTGAAGGTTTTTGAGCAAAAAAGTTACACTTGTACATTAGAAAGCAATTTTGGCAGCTGGGTGAAAGATGTCAGAGGAAGGAAGGGAGAAGGGATAGGGAGACCAATTAGTAAATTATTTCAATAGTCACAGGATCATAGGATTATGCTAGAACAGAAAAGTACTTCAAAAGCCATCTAATCAAACCCTCACATTTGTAGGGGAGGAAACAAATCCAGTTAGGTGAAGTGACTTGCCCAAGGTCATTTCTCCTTGGAAGGATGCTGAATCTAAAACCAATGGCTGTACAATCATCTTCTCATTGAGGCTGAGCTAATAATTGATAAGATTAAATTCAACACAACACTGTGAAGTGCCTGCTATGTAAAGATATAAAGAGAAACATATAGCACTTGCCTTCAAACAGATTATATTGTAGTGAGTGAATATAATGCATGCAAATTGGTAAAAGTTAAGAGCACTCGCAATTGGAAGACATCAGGGATGGCTTCACCAAAAAGATAACACTGAATTGACTCTTGAAAAAAGGTAAGGATTCTGAAAAGAGAAGATGAGGGAGTGCTTGCCAGACACTGGGCAAAGCTTGACTGAATGTGTGGAGGTGGTAGAATGGGGGTCAAGTTGAAGGGAACAGACAAATCCAACTCTGTTAAAATACAGCAAGCATAAAGCTGGCTAATGTCAAACGAGGAAACTTTTTGGTTTTTTTTTTTTTTAACTTTGTATTTGCTCAAAATTTCTCCTCAGCTCTGGTCTTTGTCTTTTCATTGGAAATTCTCAGAAATCCTCTATTCCATTAAAGGCCCTTTCCTCCAGCCCAACCCTCCCCCCCTGCAGTATTAAACTCAACTTTTCAGAGTAAGTTATTTTTGGTTGTAAGCCTGTATCTTTTGCATTTTGGAATATTATGCTCCACAATCCCTTCTCATTGTTGGAATGCTTCCTTTCTGTCTGCTTAAAGTATTTTTTTTTTTTTTTTTACTTTGAAGCTTTGAATTTGGGCTATGACATTCTTGGGACTTTTTCTTTTGGAGGATTCTTTCAGGAGGTGATTGGTGAATTCTTTTTTATTTTCTCCTCACCCTCTGGTTCTAATAGATTTGGGTAGCCTTCATTTATGATTTCTTGAAATATAGTATCCAAATATTTTTCTCTTTCAATCATGGTTTTCAGGGAATCCAATGTATTTTATTTTATTTTTTTTAAACCCTTACCTTCCATCTTAGAATCAATACTGTGTATTAGTTCTAAGGCAGAAGAGTGGTAAGGGTTAGGCAATGGGGGTCAAGTGACTTGCCCAGGGTCATACAGCTAGGAAGTATCTGAGGCTACATTTGAACCCAAGAACTCCCATCTCTAGGCCTGGCTCTCAATCCACTGAGTCACCCAACTGCCCTCAATCCAATGTATTTTAAATGATCTCTCCTTGACCAATTTTTCAGATCAATTTTTTAATGTCAGATGTTATATTTTATTCTTTTTTCAATCTTTTTTTTGGTTTTCTCATGGAATAAATTTATTATATCTTAATTTTCAGAGATTCTGTTACTTTGGTAAGATTTAACAACTTTCTCTTCTAAGCTATTTATTCTCCTTTCAATTCTTTCCTCCAGAACTTTTATTCCATTTTTTTGTGCCACCTTTGATCACTTTTTTTCCTAGTTATTTATGTATATGTAGTCCTTAAAGTAACTGCCCCCCTACCCCTTTTTAGATCTGTCATTCCTGTTCTTTTGGAGTTATTCTCATCTTCTGTGTTAGATTTTTGGGTTTCTTTGGATCTTTAATAATAACAATAGCTAACTTTTATATAACTATTGCTATGTATCAGGCATTGTGCTAAGTATTTTACAACTATTCATCTAATCCTTACAATCCAAGGAAGTAGGTGTATTAGCCCCATTTTATTTATTTATTTTTTCAATTTTATTTTTCTTTTGAATATTTTCCCATATTTACATGTTTCATGTTCTTTCCCTCTCCCCTAACCCCCCTAAGCTGACACACAATTCCTCTGGGTTTTACATGTATCATTGATTAATGTGTAAATGGAATGAGCTCAAGCCCATTCATAGTTAAAACTCTAGCCACCAGAGATAATGTCACCCCCACCTCCCTTAGTGGGGAGGGGAGATGAGTTACCCACACGTGACAATAAGTAACAAATTAAGAACAAGGTACTGCCCTTTGGGCAGTCCAAATCAGTGTAGAGGCTACCATTTGTCCACTTGAATTAGAGGTGGACCCACAGGAAGTGATGAGAGACACTATCTCTTCAAGTATGTTTGTAACTTCCTGTGGAGGGAGTTCGTGCTTTGAACTTGGTGCTGAAGGATCTCTGAAGAGATCGCAGGCTGCTTCTACTCAGAATGGTCACGTGGGTAAGTTAGGCTGACTTCCTTGGCCTACCTTGGCCTTTCTAGACTCTCTGACCTTAAGTAGACTCTTGCCTCTCTGATTGCTAAGGCCTTGTGGCATGTAGCCTAGTTTAATTAGCCTTTTAATCCTCTCTCTGTCCAGGCCTCTCCAGGCTGGGACTAACCTCTCCCTCTCTCTATTTCCTTGTCTTCTACCTTCCTAATTGTAAATAAACTACCATAAAACCCATCCTGACCTGGGTCTATTTTAATTATGGAATCAATCTTAATTATTGATTCCTGGTGACCACACCTTAAAATATATATCTATATAATATCTAATTTCTCCAAGTATTACATTAAGCCCTAATTCCATATTATTGATAGCTGGACTAGAGTTATCATTTAGTGTCTTCACCCCCAATAATATCCCCATTAGCCCATGTGTTCAAGCAGTTGTTTTTCCTCTGTGTTTCTCCTCCCACAGTTCTTCCTCTGAATTTTATTAGCCCTGTTTTAGAGATGAAGAGGTTAAGAGATTCCCCTAGGGTTGCATAACTATTTAAGTGTTAGAAGCAGGATTTGGATTCAGTTCTTCCTGACTCTTAAGTTAGGCACTTTCTCTGTTGTACCACCTAGCTGTTCCTGACCTTTATGGTGGTCAAGGTATTTTGTTTACTCCTATTTCTAGCCTTAGTTCCTAGACTGGGGCTTTATATTAAGGCTGAGCTCTACCTCCTTCAGTACTATTTGGTTGGATAGTCACCTGGTTTATTCATTGACCTCCTCTTCTGGAGCATGGCTATAGGAGAGCACTGGTAGGTTTTAGCACCCACTTTATCTTGGTAGGTCTTTATCTAGGTAGGTAGGTTTCTTACTGAATCTACTGATAATTATTTGGTTCATGTATTTTTTTTTACATTTTTGTTAAGAGTAGGTATGTGGGAAATGAGTTACTTGCCTCCACTCAAGCAGCCATCTTAGTCTGAGGCCAAAAAGGGAAACATTAAAGATGGCTTGAAAAAAGTTGAACCTCATATATTATGTTTTTATATAACTCGATATACTATGACTGTTGAAAGTAATTTCATAGTGTCTGGTTTATGATTTTCTTATCTTTTCTTATGATGTATAGAGGGTAGGTACGCATCTTAGAATTTTGTAACATCAAGTGTCTTTGGAAAATTATAATCAATTGCTCTATTTCAGTGATGGGCAAACTTTTTAAAGAGGGGGCCAAAGGAAAGGAAGTGCTCATCTGTCAGTCTGTTTCTAAGGCAACTCTTTCGAAGTTTCACTGTATTGTATCTTACTCATTGTATTTGTCAGATTAGGAATAATGTTGGGGGGCTGGATAGAACATTTCAGGGGGTCACATCTGGCCTGCGGCCATAGTTTGCCCATCACTGCCCTATATTACAGAATTTATATATGTATACACATATCAATAATTAAGGTTTTTCTCCCTTTTCTGAAGTCTTGGTATACTCAAAGTTTATTCTACCTCTCTTATTGTATCTGAGGAAGTATTCTTACATTCCAAGGGAAGGGGAAGGAAGTAAGCACTAATATAAATTCTTTAATTCAAAATTGTAGTCCTGGCATTAGTCAGGAAATTTAAGAGGCAGAAATCCCTGGGAATATTTGAGATATATCAATTGACTAGCATCTTAAGTTAACTGTTTCTCACTTTCTTTAGCTTCTCTTTCCAAAACCAGCCAGGAAACCCTCTCTTTTTCCCTCAGTAAATTCATAAGATAAAAATCTATTTGGCTCCAAGTAATTCCTCAGCCTCTGGCATCATAAAACCTTTAATTTCTCCCTTGTCGGCCAACACTGAGTAAATTGGGAAATATTCTAATTTTATGCTCTCATTTTTCTTAACTATTGCACTGAAATATCCCAAAGTACTGATCTAAAACAAAAATGGCAGATAATAGCTTGCTCCCCACCAAACACCAAACTTGAAACCTTCAAAAGGAAGGCACAGCTTTAATAAATGCCAAGAGATAAGACTTTTCATAGGAAAAAAGGGAAAATTGGGAAACCATCTTAAGAACTATAGAAATCCAATGCAATAAATTACTTTACTGGTGTCCCAATCATGATAGAGATTTTTTTTGCAGGCCTACAGCAGCTTACTCCATCTGGCTATAAAGAATAGTCTTGAATCAATTTTTTAAAAGAAATATACACACATGCATGCATATGTTTACACATACAGATATATCTATAGGTCATGTGTTGTTAAGAGCTTGGTTTATATTCATACATATGTATTTATACACATGTGTATAGATATGTATGTTGTCTGTATATGCATTTCTCTCTTTAGTATGGATTCTTGGTTATCAAATAATCACTCATTTGTAGAGGCATTTGCACTAAATGAAAGAGTTCAAACAGATAGGAGAAACTGATCAAGTATACTCATTTTTGAACTTAGAGAATCCTTATTTTAATTACTACAGTGAGTGGTCCTTAGTTACATGTTTTTGGAATTGAACAATCAGTTAAGAAATTGTCTTAAAATGTAATTTAGATTTTTAGAAGACAACTTAACATACAGGAATAAGATGTTCCTACCCACAGATGTAATGCAACTGATGGAAAGAAAGAACTGAACTGGAATCTTGCAAAGTTAATCAAGAGAGTTTTAAACTAAAAAGGAGTGTGGAGGGAAAATGATATATTTATCCAAGATAGAAATCATATAAAGTAGCTATCATGTGACAGTAAGAACAGTTTAGAGGCTCATTAGTTCATGAGATAAAATGCAAGAAGGGATCTAGTAATAACAACTATACTTTAAGTATGGGTAATGAATGAGATGAACTATTGATACAACAAATACAAGGGGGCAAATTTGATGTTGTAGTTATCTCTGAGACTTGATAAGTTGAGATACATGACTGGAACATGCCATTGGAAAAACATATTATATATGTATAAGTATACACGCACATATATACATCTTATTTAAAAACAATAGCTCACAAAGGATATATGTTTATGTGTGAGGGTTAGGGGGGAGGGACGGTAAAGGATAGGTAAAATAGAAGCATACCATATTAAGATATTAATTGCCTGAAATACATTTGCTGTATTTCTGCCAATGGAGGAAGAAAGAGAAATAATATTGTCACCAGATTATTACAGACCAACTAGATTAAAAAAGGAATTGATGAGGATTCTGAGAAATATAAGCTTGGCAGAAGCACAATATGGTACTGATGGAGCTTTCTGCTATCTGAACATTTACTGGAGCTCTCTTTTACCAAAAGCTTAGGCAAACAACTTGCTTTAACGTTCATTCTACTCTTCAAAGCTATTAGAATGAACAGGGAGGAAACCTATTCTTTTTCTGGTTCTCACCAAAGGGATACAATAGTGGTTTGGGTGGAAATGTGATGGTAGTAGTGAGAAATGATCACTTCACCTTAGACCTTGCTAGAATTTAGGATAGTAGGTTTTTTTTTAAAGTATATTTTATTTTTCTGAGTCAAGTGAACAACAAAGATGGAAGATTAGATATGTATGTTCTCTGATCCCCATAGCCTTGCAAACTTCTCCAAAACATAAAATATGTGCTAAAAATAAAGCAACTTCAGTTGAATCCATATGGTCTTCAATGCTTAATATACAAAAAGGTTAAACAAACTCCTAAACCATAAACTGACACCTCCTGACCCTAAGTTCATCACTTGGCAGACCCAAGGCTTACCACAAAACCCACTGTTTCCTTTTTCCAGTGTTGTGGAGACTAACTCTAGGTTACAGAAAATTGCTCTGGCCATGACAGACTGACAGCTAGGTAACCAAAGTCTCTTAGAAGCAAAAGCCTGCTAAGAGGCACAACCCTTTAGCACCAGCTGAAAAGCTCTGAAATAAAAGTGCTGAGCCAACAAACCCATGAGGCTAGCAAATCTGAAGTCAGCCAGGATGGATAATTTTGTAGCACCAGCAGAGATGGAGCTAGAAGACACTAGAAGAGCAAGTGTCAAGAGAGATAACCCAGGAGAGCGACATCTGTGCTGCTAAGCTCCAAATCGGTACCAGGCCAAACAACTAGGGAACAGAGGTAACTGTGCAAGTACTTTGCTAATCCTGAATGAAAGAGCAAAAATCCAGATGGGGGCATTTCTGATCTCCCTAAAGTCAGCTGAGGCAGAAACTCAGGCTATTGAACAGTGAATTGCCCCAGTGAGGGAGGAGGCTGAGATGCTCTGAGTTCCAGCCCTTAAGGAAAACACAATCAGAGGGGAGGGAGACTGAAAGTGAGTGACATGGCAAAAGTTCTGAAATTACCAAAGATTTCAGAAGGGGAGGAAAACTCAAAAATCTTGAACAAAAGCAGAAAAATCAACAGGAGAAACAGTAATAACAGGAGGAAATATGGCCTCTAGATCTAGTAAAGGAGGAGTTCAGGCACCTAAGATGAAATACTGTTAAAAGAAAAACAACCCAACACTTGATGAGAAAGAGGACTCTGGAATTTGAGGATAACAAATAACCCCAAACCACTAGTTCAAAAGAGATGAGAATTATGAAAGCAGAATTTATGCTGTATATGGCAAAAACAATAGGCAGAATAGAAAATCTGGAATCTGCGATGGCAAGCCTTGCCAAAGAAACAAGAGAAGAGAAATGCCCAGAATTTCTGAACATAGAAGATGAAATACCAACTGAAGAAATTCACAGATTATCTCCGGGGAGGGGTTGGGGAGGGAACACCAAGTCTACAAACTCCAAGATACAAACATCCAAGATACACTGAATTGAACAATTCGATGCTAAAATAACAACTTCTACAAGCAATCAGGAGAAAGACTTTTAAATCCAAAGGAAAGGACATTTGAAGAACATAAGGCAATTCTGTACCCACTAGAAAATGTGGGAGGGAATGGAACGATGTGTTCCAAAGAGCAATGGAGCTTGGGATATAGACCAGGTTAACCTACTCCAAAAATCTGAGCTTAAACATACATAAAAAAGATGGGTGTTCAATAATAAAAAGAAGTTTGAAATATTCTAAGAAAGATAATCAGTACTGGAGAGATTATTTGCTTCTTGAACAACTCAAACAAAAGAAATATAAGAGTGAATAAATGCAGCAGAACAATAATAGGCTAACAGTAGGAGAGAGTAATAAGAGACTTCTTTCTAAAAGTACACAAGGAGACAAGAGAGAAGGCATAAGTTCAGTGGAGATAACAGTAAAGGCAGGCTTAAAGCATGGACAGAATCTGGCAAAATCTGCCTACAGATGAATCAATGTTTTTTTGAGCTACATTTTGGGCAGCTAGATGGCACAGTAGAGTACTGGACCTTGAGTCAGAAAGACTTTTCCTTGGCTGAACAAATTGTGGGATCTGATGGTGATGGAATACTATTGTGCTCAAAAGAATAATGAGCTGGGGGAATTCCATATGAACTGGAAAGACCTCCAAGAATTGATGTAGAGTGAAAGGAGCAGAGCCAGAAGAACGTTGTACACAGAGACTGATACACTGTGGCACAATCAGATGTAACAGACTTCTACTAGCAGCAATGCAATGATCCAGGACAATTCTGAGGGACTTATGAGAAAGAACGCTATCCACATCCAGAGAAAGAACTTTGGGAGCAGAAACACAGAAGAAAAACAACTGCTTGATCTCATGGTTTAATGGGGATATGATTGGGGATGTAGACTCTAAATAATCACTCTAGTGCAAATATACATGTAAAACCCAGTGGGAGGAGGGAAGGAAGAGGGGAGGGAAAGAACATGAATCATGTAGCCATGGGAAACTACCCTAAATTAATTAATTAAAAAAAATAATAATAATAAACAACTTTTCCCCCTGAGTTAAAATCTTGTCTCAGTCACTTGCTAGTTGTGTGACTTTGGGCAAATCACCCTGTTTGCCTCAGTTTCCCCATCTGTAAAATCAATTGGAGAAGGACATGGCAAACCATTCTAGTATCCCTGCCAAGAAAACCCTAAACAGGGTCATGACTGAAAATACTACAACATGAAAGGAGGAGGGGAGGACAAAAGAAGGATAAAAATGAATGTGTTATATGCTACAGTCAAACTGAAGAGCACTGAGGGGAGAGATCTTTGTGGTCTCAGAAAGAGAGAAGTCTACAAAGCTGAGGAGGAGAAAAAAGGAAAAAGACCTTGTTTTGGTGGTGGAAAAGGGTCCTACTCTTATGGGTAAAGAGAGCTAAAGGGAGATGGGGGGCCTTGAACTGGGTATTGTTCTGGAGGTTTGGTTTTTGAAAAGTACTTCTGTTCTATTTGTGGATGTAGAGAGTTAGCACTCCTGTGGGCAAATGATACTTGGGGGAGTGGGAAAGCATGGACCCAAAGAGGAGCTTTTGAGACAAATGTGGGAAAAAAAACCAGTACCCAGGTATATCAGAGGCGAGCTACAAAATCAGTGACCTTGGGGTGGAGAAGGACCATACCATGGGCTATGTCTTCTTTGGCATCTGTACAAGGCTATGGGAAAAATGGGGTTGGGGCATAACCCTCAAAAACTTTGACTGTGGCACAAAATGATAGCACAGTTGAATACATATTAAATGGTTAAAAATACATAAACTACAGTAAGTTATCTGCAACCTCAGGCTGTTCTTCAGCCTACCTAACAAAGTATTACAAAAGATAGACAGGCTGAACTTCAAGACTAAAGGCCATGGGGAAAGAGAGGGTGATTTGTACCAGCTTTCCTCCCTCCCCATAGTTTATGCTGGCCCAGAAAATATACAATAAATACAGAATTTTACCATGAAAAAGATCTAAAATTTGTACGTGAAAGGGGTTACAGCTTGTGTTTTTTTAAGACCTTACTTCCTGTCTTAGAATCAATTCAAAGACAGAAGAGTGGCAAGGGCTAGCCAACTAGTATTAAATCAGCTAGCCAGGAAGTATCTGGGGCCAAATTTTGAACACAGGTCCTTTCTGATTCTAAACCTGGTGCTCTATCCACTATGGTACTTAGCTGCCCCACTTGTGAGTTATTGTCAAGTGGTACTTTTGTGGGACTTAAGTGGTACTTAAATCTGGCCTCAGACACTTTCTACCTGCATGACTGGGCAAGTCACTTTACCTCCATTGCCTAGACCTTACTGTTCTTCTGCTTTGGAACCAATAATTAGTATCAACTCCAAGACAGAAGGTAAAAAAGTGTAGGGGGTAAAAAAAAAAACAATCCTTGAAACAAATAAACATATTCAAGCAAAACAAATCTACAGAGTGGATGCTCAAAAATGTATCTTTCTTTTTGTACTCTGAGTCTATCACATCTCTATCAGGAGGTTGATAACATGATTCATCATGGGTCCTCTGAAGACATGGTTGGGTCAGGGTTCTTAAGTGTTGGAGAGGTGTTTTTCTTTACAAGGTGGTCCCTTTACAAAAGGTTCATATTTTAAACATTAAACTACTTCCTGTGACGTATGGCTATCTGGATGAATCAAGGGAAATCATAATCCACAAAGAAATCAGAGTTGTGGGATCTTCCCCAGAATAATGTAGAGGAGCAAAGTGCAACATAACTGTGCAGGAAAAGTGGCCAAAAATATGTAATCGGAGAGTTATCTGACCAGAAAATGAGGTGGTCCAGAGATATTACATAAGTAAGAGATAACCAATGGCAAGTCTTAAAGCACTCCACTGGGAGCCATATAATGTTACGAGATTTAGAGGAAGACCTCCAGCATATTAGGTGAATCTCTGTAGAAATTTAAGGGAGGACCTGAAGAAGAGTCAAACGGACTGTAAAGTCATGGATAGGTTGTGATTTGAAACACTTGAATGTACGAGTACCCACATTGATGAGATCACGGTTCTAAAAAAGTATCAAAATAAGAGAGGTAAAAAGTATTACAGAAAGTTAGAAGATGCCACTTCTGTTTAAGTCTTTAGGAAAGGTTACATGGAGAAAATGTAATGTGGACTCTAGTTTAAAGAGTTTTCAAAGGAACACATCCAGGCTATCAACAATCACTTAAAAAACCCCACTCCAAATCACTAATAAATTACAGTAACGGAAATTAAAACCACTCTGGGATTCGATCTCACACCTCTGAGACTGGCAAAGATATCAAAAGAAGAAAATAACAAATGCTTAAGAGGCTGCAGGGAAAAGGCAAATTGGTGGAACTGTGAATAGGTATAGCCATTCTGGAAAGCAATGTGAAACCATGTCTCTAAGTACCCTCTGATCCAGTGATAAAAAAACCACTAAATTTACAATCCAAAGGAGAAAAAAAAAAAGAGCAAAAGGACCCATCTGTAAACAAATGTATATTTATCTATGAAAGTTCTTTCCAATACAGCCCCAAGCTAGAAAGTAAGGGGGTGATCACCTATTGAGGAATGGTTGGAAATAAACTGTGTATATCGATATAATGGTATATAATTATGCCACAGGAGATGGTGAAATGGATAGTTTCATAGGAAACTGGGAAGACCTCTACAGTCAGAGTGAAATGAGCAGCTAGAACAATTTATATAACATTAGAAAGAAAAACAACTTTTGAATACTTTAGAATTCTGATCAAGCAATAATAAACTGAAAATTCAGAAGCCTAAAAAAGAAATACCTCCTTTTTTTTTTTTTTTTTTTTAAACCTTTACCTTCTGTCTTGGAATCAGTACTGTGTATTGGTTCCAAGGCAGAAGAGTGGTAAGGGCTAGGCAATGGGGGTTAAGTGACTTGCCCAAGGTCACCCAGCTAAGAAGTGTCTAGGGCCAGATTTGAACTCAGGATCTCCTGTTTCTGGGCCTGACTCAATCTACTGAGCCACCCAGCTGCCCCGTTAACCACCTCTTGCTGGATTTTTTTTTTTTTTTATCCTGGGACTCCATTCAAGGAGCATAGGGCCACAACCAGTAGGCAATGGGTCACACAGTCGCTCAGGGTCACCCAGCTGGGAAGTGTCTGAGCCCGGGTTTGAAACCTAGGACCTTTCGTCTCTAGGCTTGGCTCTCAATCCACTGAGCTAACCCAGCTGCCCCTACTTTAGGTTGCAGTTTCTTTAGCAGATGTAGTTTTTACAGGGTGGGGTTGCTAGCCCCACGCCCAACCCTCCTCCTTTTTCATCCCGGCTAGGGACCATCCTTGGCCCAGGAGTGGTAAGGGTGGCTACTATGAATTAGCTGATGGATTTAAAAGGCAAAATGAGACATTTTGAACACAGTCAATGTAGGGATTTGTTTTGATTGAATATGCTTAGTATGAGCTTTTCCTTGTTCATTTGGGTGGGAGTAGATGGAGATATAAATGTTTGAAAAAAATTTTTTAAAAAGAAAATAAAAGAATTATTCCAACTAACCAGGAAAACCTGGGATTATTTTAATCTAATGTATAGACTTTATTAGCTTGGAACTGGCCATCATTGAAGCTGATTGGATTAAAATTAGCATTCTCCTAAGCAGAGTTTGTTAAAGTAAATGAGTAGTGTAAGTAAAATTACTCTTGGAGTGTTTTGACTTCTTAAACAAATAGATTTTACATACTTTGGAAGTATTCATTTAATAACACAATATTTGTATATACAACACTTATGTACTCAGGACCATTCAAAATTGTTACTATTTAGCCTAACTATAGATTGATTGTATAAATGTCTAGCCAAAAAGAATTAATTGTGTTATTGTTCTCACTTAGAAAACCAAGTTCTTAAAAGTTTGAACATCTTGAATACTTGCAAATGGTTTTAGTTTTTGTGTTCATTCACTAATAGACCACTCTCTCACAAAGTCAGATTCATAGATATAAACATTACAGAAGGTTGTATATTTTGTTTATTACTTACTCTAATAGCAATGTTAGTGGAAACTTCCTGAATATTACTGAGTCGTGGGTAAAGCCTTCCTTGGGATATATCCTTTTCTGTCAATTGTTCTGTTAATGCCTACAGAGGAAAAAAAAATAAGCATTTTAAAAATCACACAGAATCATCCCAGAGATGAGAGGGTAAAAAGAGTATCACAGAAAATAAAACCTGTAAGCTTGTTCTCTGACAGTAATAAATTAAAAATACCCCAGACATAGGAAAATACATAACTACACACAAAAAAAGAGTACTTTGTATTCTTGCCTGTTAAATTCTATCTAGCAAACACGTCAAAAGGTCACAGTTCTTCTGAAATTGCAAGAAACCTCAGAGGCTATCTAATACTACTGTCTCATTTGACAGATAAAAAAACTGAGACCTAGAGCTGAAATGATTCATTTAAGACCACATAGACAGCAAATCTCAGTACCAAGATTCAAACCTAGGATTTGGCTCAAAATCCTGTATTCTTTTCACTATGTAAGTGGTTGGTAATTACCATTAGACTTCAAAAATGATTTCAAAATGAACATTTGTGGCTATCTTCAAAACACAAATCCTATCTTAGAATTTATGTTTTAAGACTGGAATTCAAGTAAACCAAACACTTCAAGGAAAATCAGCTATATATTTAAAGTAATTTTTTCCACATTCAAATGGAAAAATGTATATTTAATTTATACTATCATGAATTATCTTCAAATTAAGGTATAAAGTATAAAAATTAAAAATGTGGTAGGATTTCTGATTTAGGAGAAAATTTAAGAAATATGATTTTTAAAATTATTTTACAAAAAGCACATCCTTCTGGTGGGCAAGCCAGAAAAACAATGGGTAATATATACACTCTGTTTGAAAGATTGATTTAATCTATTCTTTCTATCATTATGAAAAACAATTTATCACATGTTCAAGTTCAATTCAAAAAACATTTATTAAACTTACCTGCTCTAAGCCAAGCATAGAAGTAGAAACTGGAGATACAAAACCAAAACTGAAATAGTTCCTCTGCCCTCAAAACTTTTTAATGATGAGGTGGGGACAGGGGAAGAGAGTTGAGTTTACCATCAAATAAAGGAACCAGATAGTATCACAGATCAGTTACCTTTGAAGCTTCTAGGAAGACTTGGTCACTGATATGTCGAACACTACTGAGAATTACACCTAGAGCCACCCCTAGGATAAAATGTTAAAATAAGTTATTTGAATAAGTCACCTCATGTCACATAAAATTTTTTGCTTTCAGTGTCCAAATAAGACAAAATAATATTCATTATTTTTCATTTTATGAAATTTCTTTAGGTTAATAAAAAATTAAAACCTCACAAAAGTCAATTCCTTCTGCTAACTCCCTGAAATCCTGGGCACAGCCAAAATGAATTGCTGTGTTAAATAATTATGTCACTATGTTCACTACTAGATTATGCTTTATTTAATAAGACATTATGATACAGCGCAAAGAACATTTGTTACACTTTATGTCTGATGACAGGTTCACATTCCAACTCTGCCGCTTACTAGCCCTGCCATCTCTGGGAATGTTCCTCTCTGGACTTCCTGTAGTATAGGGTAGGTATGAGAAAATGCTCTTAGGATTAGCCTTCTCTTTTGATGACTCTTCTTGGGATAGGGCTGGATCCCCTCAGTCAGAGGTCTGACACTGGCTTATGAGGACTAGCCAATAAACTTCCTGAATTTGTATTGCTATTGGTCAGGTTACAAACTTGGGAATGACTATTTGCCGAAGTCACCAAGTAATTTCGAGGTTCAGGAAATTCGTCTTGGAATTCATCTGTCAACATTCCCCATTACTGCTTCTGCGGGAGGAAGGGGTGAACGAAGGCATCTTTAAGCAGAAATAGAGTGAGCTGGTTTTACAGAGGCTGCAGGAGGTATGGCTGAACCTCCCACAGCTAATCCCTAGGAGTTCCTACTGAAGTTGCCCACATGTCAGGGTCAAAGCTCTATAATCTGCTCAGGTTAACCAAAGAACTTCTTAAGAGGTCAACTTCTATTAATAAGTCACAATCTATTATGTAATCAGGTGGCCTGGAACCCCTGAATTTGATCAGATTCTTCTCAACCGTCTTTTTTACAAATGAAGGCACTTTATAACCTATAAAAGGTCACATAATTAAAAAGTGTTATTACTATTATAATAAAAACTAAATTGTTTTCATACAGTAATCAAGTGTAATTATTACTGATAAACTAGCTTTCTAAACATATGCATAAAACTGTGCCAAAAGTTGTTTTTTTTTTACTTCATCAGTTAAAGGAAATGTGTAAATCACTTGCTAGATATTAAAACCAAGTGCTTCCCTCCATTCTGCCTTGCCGTTTTGATATAAATGGAAAACCAAGTGATACTGCTGGATGTTATAATGTGTTTTGAAAAATAAGCCTTGGTAGCAGTAGTAAGTAGACCTGAAAAGGCAAATATGGCCACAAGAATGGAAAAGGTGAGTTAAAATAGAAGCTGCTATTCAGGGAAAAGAGCTTTCATTTCAGAGAGTGAAGCTGATATAAATACTCATATCCTAACTTAAAAAGAATCAGATTTAAAAAAGGGGGGAAAGCTGCATATTTGTATATGGTTGTCTATTTCTAGAAAACTCAAAAGTTGCTGAGATTAGGAGGAAAACTTGGAAGTGTACATATATATTTAATTTTTAAAAATCAAATCAAGCTTTTCTATGTATTTGATATTTTCTATTCTCAACATGTCCTGGACTTTTTTCTTTACTACATTTTAAGTAATCAACTACCTTGTCAAATGCTTTGAACAAAGATGATAATTTAAAGGCAAAATAGCTAAGAGAACTATTGAAATAAACAACCAAATAGAAAAAAAAATAATTTAGGAACATAACCTAATTAGCACCTAAGTATGAAGGATCCTTGCATACACTGATTCTAAACCTTATAGAGGTCTTCTGGGCTATAAAAATGAATATTTTAGTCTGAGCTAAGAAATCCCCAAATCAGGGATCATTATGATCAGCAAAAGCATCCCAAATTACAAGGGTGGATTTTTACCTTTCCAAAGAATGTTCTCTTCTGATAGCTGGCTTTCTATTTGATATCCTAGGATGTAGTCACAGATTGTTTAGTAAAGCTTTCTGCAATTTTCTAGTAGCCAAAAAAGTATACTAAGGAATATAACTGTGACTTCTAAGCAATGAATAATAACATTAATACTTTTTTTATTTTTATCTTCCACACAACTAAAGTCTTTTTCTATTACCCTGCTTATTCTTTTTTGCTATGTATTTAAAATAAAAAATCAATCAGCAAGCCTTTCTAATCCCCCCAACTGAGAACAAAAAACAAACAAAAACTTGTTACAAAAAAGGTACTGTTAAACCAAACAAATTTCCTTATTGCCCATATCCTAAAATATTTCTCATTCTGTACTTTTAGTGCTTCACTTTTTTTCAAGTAGAGAGTTTCATTAGTTCTCAGATTGGTAATTACACTAATCAGACTTAATTGATTCAAAGTTGTTTGTCTTTACTATATTGTTGTCACTATATAAATGCCTCCTATTTCTGGTCACTAGAATAATTTGTATCAATTCCCTTTAGTCTTCTCAGGTTTCTCTGAAACCATGTCCATCACCATTTCTTAAGCACTAGAGCATTAATCACTTCTCCTAAATGACCCAGCCACTCCCCCATTTATAGGTATGCTGTCGGATTTTTTCTTTTTTTCTTTTTTTTTTTGCTACATTAAAGGAGCTATAAACATCATGTTACATCCTATTTTGTTTAGGATTAATCCCTCTCTTATGCCCACCTTTTAATTCCTCCTCAATACCTGTGTGTGGGAGCACATGTGTGTTTTTCTGTCCTTTGACTCATTCAGGTGAATGTGAGATTCAAGTTAAGGTGATCTCTTTGCTTACAAAAATACCTACAATAGCACCCTGATTATGTGAGACAATTTTCTCCAACTTTTCTTTTCCTTCTCCCCCCATCCATGTATGGCTATTTCCCCCTTCTCTTCTGTTCATCAATATATAACAGAACCACTTCCAGGCTTTGTCTATTTAGACTTTTCCTGTGGACCCCTGATGATGACAGGGTTCATTTGGGATACATATATCATCTCTCCATATTAGAACATAAGAATGTAAGCAGTGATCCTTGTTTAGGTCTTGATCATTGTGTTCTTTTACATGTTTGTCTTAAATCTATTCTTTGAATTTCAGAGTTTCTGTACAGCTCTGGCCTTTTCATCAGGAATCCCTGGAAATCTTCTGTTTCATTAAGGTCCATTTTCATCCAACCATGGGTTTGTGGATTAAGTTATTCTTGGCTATAAACTTATATCCTTTGCCTTCTGGAATATTGTATTCTAAACTCTCTGTGCCTTTGGAGTAGCAGCTGTGAAATTGTGGGAGGTCTTGACTATAGGACCTCAGTACTTGAATTCTTTCTGGCTGCTTGCTGGATTTTGATTATAATGTTCCTGAGAATTTTCATTTTGGGACTTCTTTTAGAGATGACCAGTGAACTCTGCCTTCTATTTCCAAGAGAACTGGGGAGTTTTCTTGTAATATGATGTTTGGGCTCTATTTTTGGCAATAGCTAGTCAGAATAAATTTTTTTTCTTAATCTGTTTTTCAGGTTAGTTCTTTTTACTATGAGATATATTAAAATTTTTTTTTGTCTTTTGACTTTCTTTGACTATTTCTTGTTGTTTTATGGAATCACTGGTTTCTATTTGATCTATTATAATTTTCAGGGAGCTTGTTGCTTAGACAAGATTTTGTACTTCTTGTGCTAAGCTATTACTTCTCTTTACAATTTTTTCTTCTATAGTTATCTTTTGTTTTCCAATTGTTTTCCTCTAGCACTCTTATTTTATTAATGAAAACTTTTTTTTAACTCTTGTTTCATCTCTTCCAAGAATTCTAGTTGAATTTATGTACAAGGTGGCTTTTTTTTAAACTTTCCCTTATCAGGATTTTGAAATCATTTTCTTCTTCTGGGTTTGTGTCTTGAGCATCCCTATCACCATTACAACTCTTAATGGTGAAAGTCTTTTTGTTTGTTTGCTCATTCTTTTAGTCTACTTCTTGACTACAGACTTGATGTTAGGACTAGGCTTTGTAAACTTCTGGAGAGAAGGTCTGGGACAGTACTGTTGCTACTTTCTTGGGGATACTGAATTTTGGGTTATTCTAGGATCTCAGGCATAGTTCAGGATGCAAATTCTTGATGTTCCCAAAGAAGGCTGATTTCAACCAAAGTCTGATTGATGCCTTGCCATGTTTTGAGTTCTGCAAGTTCCTAACCTGGACTTGGATTTGAGCAACAGTAGATGTTACTGGACTCAATCCCTGTTAACAATCTGGAAAGCTCTGCTGGTTCAGGGGGATACAATTGCTGGATCTCCTTTGGTCTGAGACTTTGGTTATGCCTCTGCAGGGGGCAGAGCAGTAACCACTGCTGCTTACTTCTGAACTTGTCCTCTCTTTGTACACATTAGACCTATGGTGGAATAAGGGTCTGAGGAAGCTTCCCTCATCTCTGCTTGGATCTGAGTTGGAACTGGATAGTTCCAACTGGGACTTGTCCCTGATAAGATGTCCCCACAGCAGTCTGGGATCTGTTTTCAGCCTCTCTCCATGTTGGCATGCTCCTGGAGAGGGGCTTCTGGTCAGACTCTTTCCATGCCAACTTTGGCTGAAAAAATAACTTGTAACTTTGTTTTGGATTTCTTTCTCCATGAAGATTCAGCCTCAGGCATTTTCTAGATCTGTTTGGAGGAATTTCTGAGGAGTTTATTGTACTGCTTCCTGCTACTTTGTTTCTGTCTCCAGTGCCTGCCTCATGCCTTGCTAAAGGCTATGGCAGGGGAATGCAACCTTAGTAGGAACTATCAAGCTGAAAAGACACTGAAGCAGCTTATGATGAACTGATCTAAGAATCTTATTAGCCTAGCTAAGTTTGGAAATGCTCATTTGAGGGCAGCAAGGTAAGAGATATACAGTTAAATTAGGTATTCATGGTAACATAAGGAAGGGTGGTGAGAATAATTCAAATAAATATGCTTTGGGGTTTTTCCCCTCCACTTTGGTTAAAAAGTTTAATGGCTTTTCAGTTTTGTTGTAAAACTTTTTTTTGTTTTTAATTCTAGCTCAGTATTTCCTGGGCAAAAAAAAAACAATGAAATTATATAGCTTTAATGTTATTGCAGAAATGTATTATAATTACTATCAGTAATCATTCACATAGTACTTTACAGTTCACATGTATACACACTGTTATAAGAGACTATACTTATAACAACACACAGTACAAAGTGCTTTACTTATGTTATTTCAGTGATCTTCACAACAATCTTATGAAGCAGAGTATAATTTTATGATGCCCTCCATTAAAACAAAAAACAATTAAGCAAAAAAACCCCAACAGACTCTAGGCATTGTGCTCTTGAATATGATAGAGCTAATGCTTAGGGAGTCCACAACATTGCAAACGAAATAATGGAGTGGCATGAAGATTACAACCAAAGTATGAAAACATTTCTGCTTCCCTGTTTATTAATTCCACCCAAATGGTGACTTTCTTGTCTATAATTTGAATGCTGGTGGTTGATGGCATTACTTTTCATATTATAGCAAAGTTTTTAAAAATGGAGTTATTTTTTCTCTGTTAGTTTCTTAATGGGGAAAAGGCCTGAGTGTATGCTGCTCTATTTTAAACATATTCTAATGCTTATAAATACAAAAGCAAAGTATAATGGGATATTTCTTTAGACTCTTGATTTTCATGGGTTGAATTGTTTTAGTTTTGATTAATCAGCTGATATAGTATTGTATTATAGATCACAAATGTAAAATTTTATAAGGCCACAAAATCACTAGGATTTGAAAAATACTTCAATCTTCCATAGGAAGAACAAAGGTTAAAAACTACTTATTAGTTAAAAAATCCTTACTTTCTACCTTAGTAACGACTCTAAGAAGAGCAAGAGCTAGCCACTAGACAAATGGGGTTAACTAACTTGCCCAAAATAACACAGCTAGAAAGTGTCTGAAGTCACATTTGAACCCAAATCCTCCTGCCACCAGGCCTGGCACTCTATTCACTGTGCTATCCAGCTGCCCTTGGTTATTTCTTTGTGATGAAAACATTCTTCTCATCAATTTTTCTAAGAGGGTGTGTGTGTGTGTGTGTGTATGTTTATGTGAGACAGAGAGAGAGACAGAGAGAGAGACAGAGAGAGAAGCCTGAGAGAGAGACTAAATATCTTTCAAGTTTACCTGGAAAAATATAAGCATTGTTTCCTTGGCCTGGCACAAAAAGCCTCCCATCACTTAATTTCACAGGCTCAAATGGACTACCACTGGCAAATAAGCACCGACCCTGTTTAAACAAAATAGAGCATCACGTTAAAGATATCTTTAACAACCATATAACTTTATTTGAATAGGATGAATCCACACAAATTAAGTCCTATAGTTATAAAAGCAAAAACTTAGCTCTAAGCCAGTATTCCTAGTGCAATAAATACCAGCTATCCATTGTAACATAAAAAAATGAATTCACACATTAGAATGGACAAAATTATACTTTATTGAGTAACCATACAAATGTTAGAGTAAGCAATACAAATGTTGCTGACTAATTTTGGAAAAATTAATTTTCAATCCAAAAAAACTTTTTAATATTTCTCCTTTTAATTTTTAACTTGAAAACCCAGGATAAAATGCTTGGCAAATAAATACCACAATCCAAATGATATTGCTGCTTTTCAACATCAATGGAGGAGAAATGAGTATGAAAATGATATAATATATACTTTGTTATTGCCTTGAAGGCAAGTTTTTAAATTTGTTTGTACTCTATACATAATTTGTGTATTGTGCAATAAGAGGAACTCAGTAAACACCACTGACCTAAGTAGCATTTATAAGAAATGTCAGATATGAAATATATTCCTTTCAGGCTTGTTTATAAAATACATTTTTGCAAAGTGAGTCATTTTACCATTAATTATCAAAACAGAAAACAAGTGAGAAACTAGTTAATTAATGAATATAATCAGCCCTTTGAATATTCAAGAATCATCTGCAATGAGCAGTGTTAAAGAAGACCAGGAGACAAAGGTAAAGGTAGTTTTGAAGTTGGATGTAGACCAACTCGCTAAAATAATACAGGCACATTTTCACAAGTTAAGGCAGTTTCTGATGACTCTGCATTGCTACTTCTATCATTACAAAATCTGAAAAGGCAGGTGACTGATTATAATTAGTGGTCTAATTCTATTAAGATCATTTAATTCCTATAAATTTTTAACAGTATGACACTGATGTCTACTTTCTTTCCTCTCCGTCCCTCGAATGATAAAATAAACTCCTACTTATACGATAGGCTAAATAAGGTTTTAAAGAAAAGATTCATAAACAGCAGAGGGCATTAGACTTCTAAAATCTTAACAAGCTATAATTACATTTTAAAAAATGATCATAGAGTAATATTTTTAAAAAGCTTTCTAAAATGAATTTATTAAAAAGTTATCCTTTAAAGTAGTGTGACCATCATAAACTACACAGACTTCAACAAAGCTATGATGTTGTTATTCAGTTGTGTCCTATTCTTTATGAACCCATTTGAGGTTTTCTAGCTAGGTCAAGTAGGTGGTACAGATAGAGTGCTAGGCCTAGAGTCTGGAGGACCTGAGTTCAAATTCAGAAACTTAGCAGCTGTGTGACCCTGGGCTGTCACTTAACCCTCACTGCCTCTGTTTCCCCCTTACAAATAAGCTGGAGAAGGAAATGGCAAAGTACTCTAGTACCTTTGTCAAATGGGGTCACAAAGAGTCATAGACAGGACAGAACATCACCACCACTAAATGCTATAATAACTCCAGACTTCTGGGGGACTCTTTTCTCAGAAAGATTTCAGAACACATAGGACCTTAAGTTATTGGAGAGATTTGGGAAATTCCCTCAATTTAGCTTAGAAAAACTGATGTCCAGAAAGATTAAGCCAATCTTCCAAATTCACAGAGGCATTAAGTAAGAGAGAGGAGATTTAATTTGAAACCTCTGGACCCAAGTTTCTTTCTATCCTAATTTTAATATTCTTGGTAGTCACAAATCTTCCTCATTTGGGAAGAGACTGAATTTCTGAGAAGTCAAGAGCAAAGATACAGAGTTTAAGTACCTGCTCATGGTCATGAAGTAGAGGCAGAGCAGGCATCTGACCTGAATTATGCACAGGTTAATGGGATGAATGATCAGGATGGACGATGCTGTTTCAGGTTAAAAATGGAGAGTGCCTTTAAGGTAAGGAGACTAATTTCTTTTTTCTAAGATGAATTGCTCTTTAAAACCATTCAAAACCCAAAGGTAATTTCATTTTGAGATTTGAGAATTGCTTTCAATAACTGATCAATTTGATTCAAATAATACTCCACATAAATAATTCATGAAGCTAATCTTTTACTTAAAAGTCCAAAATACATCTAAAAATTTTATTCTAGATATGTGCTTATTTTTCATTTTTTTCTTATAATTGATATATTTGAGCACTTGTCCTACCTATCTAGTTCAATGCCAACAAAACAAATTCCATGCTGATCAGGTTCCATTAATACATATAGCATTGTGAATAACCAAATAGGTAAAGACTGCTTATAATAAATTATACACTGCTCAGAATGAAATCTCAGAGAACTGTATTTGTTTCTAAATGTAATGCATTCTTTTATCATCAACCATTACCTCTGTAAGTGTGTATGCTTCTTCAGCTGTGCATTCGGCTTTTGTGGTAGGATTACTCAAAGCAAATATTACTGGACGCTCATTAATTGAGGCCATAGTCTTGATCACATCAGGAGTAAAAAGTCGGCCAGCACCAGCAACACCTGCAATAGAACCCCCCCCCCCCAAATATTTGATTATAATCATCATCCTCATCATCATAGGGGAAATGCATAACACCTCTCTCCTCTTTCATCATCAGTTACATATAAGGCAAGGTTGGGGTTTGGGAATGCAAAGATAACAAACAGCTCTGGATCTTAAGGAGCTTACATTCTTCAGAAATGGACACAATATATGTACAGAAATAAGTTGAATACAAGGAAAACTCAAGAGAAAGCCCACTAACAGCTTGGACAGTCACAGAGAAGGTAGCACTCATATTAATCCTTGAAGGAAGACTTAAGGTTTTGGGGCAGAGAAGAGGGTTCTGAGAGGCAAGGATGGTAAGGGAATGCATTCCAGGAAAGGGGAGCAGCTTGCATGAATACATGAAAGTAGAAGATGTGGAGTACTGAGCATTTGGGGAATAGCTAATTTAGTCTAATATGTCTTGAATGTCAAATTTCTAAAGGGGAATATAATGAAATAAAACTGGAAAGAGGTAGGAGTCACAGAATGTGGAATGCTTTAAGTATCAGGTTAGGATATTTATATATTATACTAGAGGCAAATGATAGTTTTTTATTTTTGATAAATTGATTGCTATTGGCAGTTTTGCAATAGATAGAATGTCATAGCTTAGGCCTGTGCCTCAGGAAGATTATCTGGGAAGGTGTCTGGAAGACATGCTAATTAATATTACTGAGAAAGTTCTAAGTTTTTTTTTCTCTAGGTTCTAGACATTGCCTTATAAATAGTAAGTACTTAATCCTTGATTGTTGAACTGCATGTATCTTAAAAAAATTCTTATTTTCTATCTTAGAATCAATACTATTAGTTTCAAAGCCGAAGAGCAGTAAGGACTAAGCACCTGGGCTTAAGTGACTCATCCAGGGTCACATACTCAGGAAGTCTGAGGCCAGATTTGAACCCAGGACTTCTCATCTCTAGGCCTGGCTCTTTATTCAGTGCACCACCTCACTGCCCTTGCATGTACTTAAAAAAAAATAACATTGATTTGAACATTATTTCATCAATGAAAAAGAATCTGTAAAGTCTAGACAACTATAATGAAAGAAACATTTTAAAGCCCTCAGACAGCTAGAATAAGTGTTTTGTAAATCACATTATTATAAAACTTTAAAGTCTTAGATTTCTCTGTGTTAACAAAATAGTGGTCTACTTATTTCAAGCCCTATTTTTTGCAACAAAATTTTAAGAATATCTGGATTTCTCTTTGTAGAGTTTTTATAAAGGGATAAAAATAACAAAATTGTGTTTATTGTTGTAGTGAATATTTTGACAGATCATACTATGGTGATCTTTTGTCTTTGGACTTTTTCCTTCTGAAGTTCTTGCTCAAAAAGAGACACTTCAGCATGTCAAACTAATGCAGGTCAAACTGGTCTGATATCTTCCTGTACTCTTTCAAGAGTCCAGAGTTTAGATAGAGATAATTTTTGTATTTTGCTAAGAATCAACTCAAAAGGAAGGGTTTTAAAGATCATTTAGTCTAAACAATTCATTTGGGAAACCTGAAGCACAGAATAATAAAATGACCTATCAACTAACAGGCAGGCCACAAAGCTATTTAGCCACAAAGCCAGGAGTGGAACCTGAGCCTCCATTCTCCAAGCTCAGTATTCTTCAGATCTCTTAAGGACCTGACTGCACTATTTCTGATTGTATATGCAGCATTCTAAGAACAGTCTGGCATTTTACCTTAGCTTTATTCAGGACTTAAGTCCATTATTCTGTACTGACTCAAAAAACATTCCACAATGAAGTATTAGGAAACGAACAAATAAAGAACAGAGAAACAATAATTCCTGGATAATTTGCTAGACTTTCTATATCTCTTAAATGATATAAGTAAATATCTAAGTAAATATCTGTCTTATAAAAAGGATGAATTAATTCCTTTGACAAACACTTATTAAACTACATAAAAAAGCTCAGTCCTGGGAGTTGGGAGAGGCAAAGTATGTCAATAAGATATTCATATAGAGGTTGAGGGATGGGAGGTGCAAATGATATATGATGAGTGGATAAGAGGTCAAGAAAGGGCCTTCGTGAATCCAAGGAACTAAAAGTACATTAAAATTAGGAGGGGGTACTTGTATTAGACTTTTAGGGAAAGGTAGCTATTTTAACAGATGTGACTTGCAGGCTATTCCTGGTGTAGAGAATACTATGAATAAAGGTATAGAGCTGGGTACAGGGCATGTATAGGAAACTGTAAGTGGTTCACTTTGGAACTCAGCAAGTGTAGGGAGGAAGAGTGTGAGACAATTTAGAAAAGATGGGTGGTGGTGTTTTGTGAAGGGCCTTAAATATCAGGACAGGAACCTGTATTTTACTCAGTAGGTAACTGGGAGACACTAGAAAAGTGGAGCAGAGAAGGGATATTAAATTCAACCAGTATTTATGAAGGGCAACAACCTTAGCTGGACGCTAGGCTTGAACAGGTCATTGTATTAACAAGATTAATTTGGTGATGGAGTAATGAACTGCATGAAGGGGTGTAGGTAGGATGACTGCTTAGGTGGCTACTGCAGGTGCCTATGAGGGGGTTGTCCTAGGGTGGTGGCAGTAAGAAATGAAGAGAGATGTACTATGGGAGAGCAAATAGTAGTGCGACTCATCACATGGGGAAGGTGAGGAAGAAACAAGAGAGCTGACACCAAGGTTTGGAATATAGAAATATGGATTCCTATAATGCCAAGCTTGGCTCTTCCAAGCTGCAGCATTAGATTGTGTTTACTTAACAAACAGATAAGCAAAAAGGATTACCATCTTTACTCACCAATAATAACTGAAGGTGTAAGTATTTTTACTGCTTCTTCAAAAGTATTAGGTATCTTTTCAGGAGCTAAGTGAGCAAATGGTTCTTGAACATTATCTATTTTATCTTTCCTTCCCTATGTTTCCAAGTGAAATAATACTTCAGTTAGTATAGAAAATTTTAGAGTTATAATAAAAAGATCATTTTTATAAGCATAATCTTATTTCTACTTTAGTCATGCAGAGCTTTTTATCTTCCTTTATATGTATGAAGTATTCCATTTTATTTATCCTTTCCCACATATCCAAGGACCTTTTATTACTTCTAAAATTAGCTTCTTCCTCCTGATATCTTTTTCTCAAAATTTACCTACTCTAGGAAATTTTTGTAGATCTCAAAGATGAAAAAAAAAATTAAGGAACATGACCATCAAAATATCATCGGGCTTCTTCATAGTGTCCAGCCTTCTCTTTTTTCCTTTATATTTTGTATTTTTTTCTTCATAATATTTCCTGGGGCCACCACCATCCTGCCTATTTTAATCCCCAAAGCTCTGCTCTCCTCTACCACTGCTTATTAGATTATAAGATCCCTAAGGGCAGGGACTATATGATAGTCAATGTTTGTATTCTCCAACCCTGGATGGGGGTTACATGTTATGTGTTTATAAGTTTGTTGAACTTCAGCAGCCTTTCAACTTGTGTATTCTCTCTTTGTTCAATCTAACTTAATAGCAGAAATTTTCCTTCTTCTTGCCCCGCCCCCCCCCCTTTTAAGGTTCAAAGCAAAGGACTAATAAAGGCAGTCAGGAAGAGAAGGAAAGCAGTAACATCTCAGAAGATCACAAATAGAGAGGTGGAAGGAACCTCGAAGTCTATTTAATCCAATAGACTTGTTAGAGATGAAGATGCTGAGACCAAGGAAATTAAGTTACTTGATAAATGTCACAGTAGTAGTAGTAAGTAGTAGTAAGCCCTGGATTCAATCAACCAACAAGCATTTATTAAATGCTTACTATGTGCCAAGCATAGTGCTAGGTATTGGGGTAAAAATACAAAAAATGAAACAATCCCTAGCCCATTACTCCTTGTAAAGGTATTCCCTCCATCACCACTGGTGAGTATGTGCCCTACAGCTCGGGCACTGACAAGGTGCATGACTCGCCTCTAAGGTCACAAAGCCAGTGTGCATCTTGAGCTCAGGCCTTCTTGCCCTGGAGGCTGGTGGCCCATGCTCTGCTACTCTGCTACTCTGAACAGACATAATGAATGAAGTCAATTTGACTGTGACTTTCTTCAGAAAGGTTTAGCAGCGGGTGGGGCAGGGCTTAAGGAATCAAGCTCGGCCAGTTGTACAGATTGGCAGAAAAAGCAGAAGACCAAGAGGGTAAGGAATCCTAAGGTGAGAGGTAAGTTAGCTCAGTGGTGTCAAACTCGGATAGAAAAGAGGCCATTACACTCTGCAGAAGGATTCCTGTGGTCCCCTAGCTACTAGAAAACCACCCGTTAGCATTATCCCTGTTCTACTGTATTTTTATTTATTCTGTTAAAACGTATCACAGCTACACTGTAATCTGGTTCAGGCAGCTCTGGGGGCTGTTTGCCCTCTCTGATATAAAGCAATGGACTTGGAGACAGGGGACCCTGGATTTAGCTGGGAGATTATGGGCTATGTCATTTAGCCTCTTAAAGCCTCAGTTCTGCCTCTATGAATCGAGAGAATAATGCTGGTACTATGTGCATAGAGGGCAGCTAGGGGGCAGAGTAGATAGAGTGCCAGGCCTGGAGTTAGCAGACTTATCTTCCCGAGTTCAAATGTGGCCTCAGACACTTACTAATGACATGACCCTGGGCAAGTCATTTCACCCTCAGTTCCTCACCTGCAAAATAAGTTGGAGAAGGAAATAGCAGACTACTCCAGTATCTTTGCCAAGAGAACCCCAAAAGAAGAGTCAGACATGAGTGAAACAACTGAATAACAACTTTCTATGTAATAGTGATGTTATGAGGAAAGTACTTTGTAAACTTTCAAGTACTATATAACTGTGCTTTAAAAAACAAACAACCCCAAACTCTTATCTTCCATTTTTGAATCAATACTGTGTACTGATTCCAAGGTAGAAGACCAGTAAGAGCTAGGCAATTGGGTTAAGTGACACACAGCCAGGAAATGCCTGAGGCAAGATTTGAATCCAGGACTTTCCATTTCTGGGCCTGGCTCTCAATCCACTGAGCCATGTATGGTTATAAGTGGGCTTTTAAACATTACTGAATTGAGCAAATTATCAAAAATGGCTAATTGTAAAGAAGTAAGTGAAACTAGACCTAGAGAATAGGGAGAGACTAAAGTGAACAAGTCACAAAGGGGACAGGGACTGGAGTTGTGATTTCATTGGTACAGGAAAACCCAGGTGCAGGAGCCACCTCAATCAGTGCAGGAGAGAATCTTTTCTGCAATTTCTATTAAGAGAGTTTCCTGGAGCACTGAGAGATTGAGTGACTAGCAATAGACACATAGTTGATGTGTGTCAGAATCAGAATCCAGGTCTTCCTGGCTTCTAGCCCTGTCTCTGTACACTAATCCACACTTTCAGAGATTCTGGTGAGAACAAAGAATAAGCATGGTGTACGGGAGGTATAATAACAACTGTCTCTACTGTCAGAGAATAGGCTTGTGAAGTTTAAGACACTGGAGATGGAACAATTTTGTATGTCAGAAGTCATGACAGTGTTTTTGGTGGGGTAGAAAATTCATCACAGGCATTAATAAACTATGAGGTCAGGCTGTTTAGGTATTAGAAGGGTTATCAAGTCTACCAAAATGATGGCAAGGGATAGGGATGAGCATAAGACTTTACTTAAGGTAATGATGTAAGTTGTACTGAAATCTTTTATTAACATGTAGTAATGGACTCTACATGTAAAGTAGCATTTTTCACCAACTAAGATTGGGTCACCTAAAATTTTATCTAATGTTGGCACAACTTGCAGAAGAAGAACATGAGTTCTTTTAAATAAGTGGCTTTTAATTGAATTATCTGCATAACAGGTAATTTCTTTATTATTCCATTATGTGCTCTGTTACCCTGAATAAGCTTAATTGTGAATGGGATAGGGGATCCACTACTAACCTGAAACAGGTGAAGGAAGAGTAGAGAGTTTTAAAGACATATAGCAAAAGAGTTAAGATAGAGAAGAAATCATTTTTATGCTGATTGGCATACAAATCTAAAATAAGTCAATAAAATTATATGTAACAGGTACAAGCAAACTAAGCAATTTCCTTGAATTTTCAGTAAATATCCTACTTTCATCTGAGTGATAGCCTCAGTTTCCTGGAAAGTGGGGCTAGATAGCCTTAGCTTCTTCTAATTCTAATTCTATGATCTTAAGATGGTTCTGAGTTAATAGCTAATGCAAGAAGTTAGAAGAGCTATTTAATTCAACAAACATTAAGTGCCTACTATGTATAAGGCACTGTGCAAATTCTTAGGTATAATACATTGAAAAAAACAAACCAAGGAGCTTCCACTACATCAGAAGGATGCAAGATGCCCATAAATAAACACAAGGTTATTTGGGGAGGATGGGAACACTAAGAATTCTAGAAGATCATGGATGGTCTTTACCATGGAGAGTGGAACCTGAATTGATGCTTGACAGAAGACAGAGGGGATATACATTTCAGCAAGTAGGATAATGTGTTAGGACCCAAAGGAAATTAGATAAATGAATTTGAAGTGGGCCTAGTAGGCACAATTGTCTAAGCTCACTAGAGCACAAGTGGAGAAGATAAATGGAGATAACTCTGGGTGGAGGAATGGCAGTATATCAGACAGTAGGACACAACTAAGGGATCTGAGGATGGAGCAGAACACATTTCTGAAATAGCAACTTTTCAAATCAAGATTAGGAAGGGAGAACAGTGATATTATAACAAAGATGATGGATTAGAACAGGAAGAGAGAAGGATGAGGACTCTTGGGAAGATGAAGAATAGCTATAGAAGGAGTGGGGCAGAGGAAGAGATGGAAAGGCAGGAAACAGTGAGGGGGATTTGAAAGTTTTCAGTTATGGAGGAAAAAATATGGAATGAGGGCAAGGTCTAACTAAGGTACAACCTTCCCTATGGATAGCTAAAGTAAGCTAGAGCAAGCAGGTTAATGAACTAGAAGCCAAAATATTTAAGGGAACATCAACGTGAGGTTTAAGTGGTCAAGTATGAGGGTAAGGAACAGGATGGAGGAAAAAATGCAAATTAGTGAGTCACCTCTTTGGGAAAGAAAAGAGCAACCTGAATGCTGGCAGATGACAGTGAACAGGACTTGGATAGGAGGGACTTCTGGGGAGAGGCCTCTGAGAGATAGCAGGAGATGGAAAGTCAGAAGTAGCAGCAGAAATAGACTTGATTCTTTCCCACAGAATCTGAGAGCTGAGAGGGACCTCATGTGCAATCTAGTCTAACCCATACACATAATAGGTGATTACTCTTAAAATCTTAAATTCTTCTTGAAGAACTTAAAGCAGAGGGATTCCCACCACTTCGACTCACTTCACTTCTGGATAGCTAAAATTATTAGGAAAATTTTTTTTGGCATTAAGCCTAAATTTGCTTCTCTTCTTTCACTTACTGCTCCTAGTTCTACCATCATCTAGGGCTGAACAAAACAAGTCTAATTCTTCTTACTCATAATACTCCTTCAAATTCTAGAAAAAATTATCATGTTCCAAGCCATTAATGAAAATATTAAATGGCACAGCACCAAACACAGGTTCCTGGGGCTCTTCCTAGTCACAGTCCTCAGCTTTAAACCCCACTTTTGTTGTGGTTATTTAGTGCTGTTGGAGTGGCCCTATTTGGATAGTAGTGATGGTTTTTTGGTTTTGGGGCAAAGATCCTGGAGTAGTTTGCCATTTTCTTTTCCAGCTCATTTTACAGGTGAAGAAAAGAGGTAAAAAGGGACTAAGTGACTTGCCACCGGTCACACAGCTAAGGAGAGTCTGAGGTCAAATTTGAACTCAATTCCAACTCCATGGCTTGTGGAGTGTCTACTGTGCCACCTAATTGCACCTAGTTTAACCCCTGCCAAGGGCTTTCTCTTGGGTACATTTATGGAGAGAGGAAAAGGAAAATATGAGGCCATGTGTTTGCTTTGTCCCAGGCAGTAAAAATGGTACTCTGACTTGTTTTTAGCTTAGAGCAGTGATGGGCAAACTACAGCCTCCAGACATTATTCCTAATCTGAGGAATACGAGTAGGATACAATACAATGAAACTTCGAAAGAGTTGCCTTAGAAACAGACTGACAGATGAGCATTTCCTTTCCTTTGGCTCCCTCTTTAAAAAGTTTGTGACAAAAGAAGAAACCTGGGATCTAGTTTAGTTTGGCTTTTTGGGAAATTTATTTTAAAAATTATTGATAATCAAAGCCATAAGGCTTCCTATCATTTTTAGCTTGGAGTCTTCATTTAGGATAAGACCCTAGGGTTTTTAGAGGAGACTGACTTCTGCCTTTCTCTTGTTTTCTTTTCTCTTCCAGTCCTCTTTTCAAAATTATGGGCAAACATGAATTCAAAAGCAATTAAGATTGATTTTATTTTTATCTAACAAAAAGCTAGCTTGGGCACAATGTAAAAGAAAAGCTGTATGGGGCACTTAAGTGGGTCTGGGGTTGGGAAGTCCTGGGTTCAAATCTTGGCTCAGACACTTCCTAGCTTTTGTGAACCTAGACAAGTCACTTAATCCCAATTGCCTAGTCCTTACTGCTCTCCTGTCTTAGAACCAATACTTAGTTCTGAAAGGTAAAGAATTTAAAACAAACAAACAAAAAAGAAGTGAGGTAAAAAAGCTTTAAAGAACATAAAACTCTCCAATCACTGATAACTCTGCCTAGATTCATTCTTCAATGGTTAGTATAACCCCCTTTCGCTTTCTTCATTCTAGTGATTCTGAAACTTTGTCCACAGAAGCACAAACTCCATTTCCCAAGACTGATCACCTGCTCCCTCCCTCCCATCTCTCTCCATTTTATGCTCCAAATGTTCCTCTTCGGATCTTCCCATCTCTTTTGCTGAGCTCTCTGGAATGCCTACTCAGTAATTAACAAACTTGGTTTCATCTTAAATCTTTATTGTCCTCATGAGACCTAGATCTTTCCTGATGACCCTTGAAGACTACCACTACCATTTCTAGACTCTCTCTCCACCATCATCGTTTAGTAACCTCTCCTCAGCAAATCATACTATTCAGATTTATCATCCAGTTCAGATGCTGGTCCTGTAATCTACTGATCCCCTTCACATTTTCCTGCTTTCCTCAATGAGTTTAATGCCTGGCTTACAACCTTTCCTCCCCTCATATTAGGTGATTTCAGAATATATACAGAC
The DNA here is from genome assembly GCF_016433145.1 of Gracilinanus agilis. Classification (NCBI taxonomy): domain Eukaryota; kingdom Metazoa; phylum Chordata; class Mammalia; order Didelphimorphia; family Didelphidae; genus Gracilinanus; species Gracilinanus agilis. The sequence goes on from NC_058130.1 coordinate 399,573,971, forward strand.
ACATTCAAATACCCTAACCCCCCCAGGTCCTCGAAACTAAACACTCCCCATGACTTACTCCTACACCTCACCTCAATTATACAGACAGTCATGATTCTGTTATTATAAAAAATGTACTTCCATGATCATGAACTCTGAGTTTCCTTTACCTGGTGATAAATGTTTATCATTCAGTCTTTCTCTGTTTCTTATAACCCCTAACTTTTTTATCCTGTCACCTCTAATCTCTCTTATCTCTGAAGTCTTTCCCAGGCCATTACTCCTATATTCCCTACCTTTTTTACCTTCCCTGTCTTGATCAAGTCTTAGTGAATAAGTTCCACTCTATGAATTTCTGTGGCTAGATCCTTTGCTTCCCTTCTTTGATTGCTGATCATGATTTACCAAACCCCAACCCTGGATTACTCTCACCAAGATTCCTATTCTCCTGATGCTGAAGAGAGGTGGGAAAAGTAACCAAACCATGCTGACTGGTTCATGTCAAAGTTATGTGAAAAATCTTCATTGGGCTCTCACTGAAGGCAGGCTATCCTGTGATACCCACATAACAGATTTATTCTTCAACATACTACAATAACTATTCCCGAAATCTTCATCCATCTTCAACCTTCCTGTGGCACTCTTTCTCCATCCTGAAGACATTACCTCATACTCCACTGATAATGCCGAGATCACCCTTCTTCCCTTCTCATGTCACATCACTTGGACATTCCTACCTTTGATGACTCAGTGAACTCCCCTCCTTGCATCCCTGAACAACCTGTCTCTTCTTGTCTTCTCCAGGAAACTGCCCTAGTCATCTCCATTTCCTCAGCTCCAGTCTCTCCTGCACTCCTTCCCTGATGTCTTCTAAAAGCACATCATGTCTTCCAATCCTTGAAAAATCTCCTCTCCCATTCATTCCACATATATACTAGAGTTAAATCCTGTCACCTACATTTTCACACCCTGCCGCCCTGGTTTAGGCTCTCATTGCTTCACAATAGGCTGGTCTATGGCTCCCTGCTCCGAGTCTTTCCCTGTTCTAACTCATCTTCTGTTTAGTGCTGATGTCATTTTCCTAAACAGGTATAACTGCGTTTCATTCCTCTTCAATAAAGTCCAGAGGTTCCCCATTACTTCTAGGACCAAACAGAAAGCTCTCTTTTTGACACATTAAGTCCTTCCCCTACCATTTTCTCCTCATGTTTCCATTCTTCTTACCCTTTCCTCCTCTCTCTACATGCTCTATGATCCAGCAATGGTGGCCACCTTGCTGTGGCTGACTTCCCTGCCTGGAATGCTTTCCATTCTCACTTGTGAAGATGGGTTTAACTTTCCCCTGCCCATTTTTAGATTGAATTACCAGAAGCTCAAATCCTTCTTTCTACAGGGGGTCTTTCCTTGTACCTTCCATTGCTAGAGACTTCCTTCTGGCATGTCCTATTTAAACTATATATATATCATATATATATACATAATTGTTTACCCAATACCTCCCTCATGAGAATGTAGGGGCAGATACCATAGTTTTGCCTTTTTTTTCTCTCCCTAGGGCTCATGGCAGTATCTGGCACAGAGTAAGCACTAAATCATTGCTTGCTGATTCACTGATTGAATAGGAATGCATTCCTTAGGAAACAGAGAAAGACTGAAAGGAGTATTTGGGGAAGAAAAGCATCACCATCATCTCTCTCAGCAAAAATTAAATAGCAATGTCTCTATGTCCTAGCTCTGTGAAGTGTCCCCATGGCTTAACCCCTTGCCATGACTGTTCTATAGGCAGGTACAGTTGTCTTTTTACCAACTGCCCAACCCGAACTCCTTGGGCTGCTGTTCCCTGCTCTGCTCAAACTCCTGACTCTGAGTCTGGGGTCTTAGTTCAAATTCCCAGCTCAGAAGCCTATTCAGGGATGGGATCGAAGCCTGTGAGGCTCTTATTAAATCTCTAAGGCTGACTGGCTCTCAGTTTAGACTAGGGCTGGAAGTCTTCCCAGCTCTCATTCAGACACATGGTCCTGGGGCACTTTCTACTCTGGAAACAGCGAACTCAAGGGTTTCTATTTTAACCCATGGAACTTTCTCATGCTGTTTCTTTTGTGTTATAGAGATTCTAGTGGTTAAAACTTCTTTTATTTTCAAAAGTGTTATTCTCAAATCAAATGGAAAGAAAATATTATTTTTCCTCTAAAAGTCAACCGCTCAAATAGTGATGGTGAACCTTTTAGAGATAGTGCCGTGCCCGCCCATCCCCTTGCCCTATAATGGAGAGGAAGCACTCCCCATTGGGCTGCTGGGTAGAGGGGTTGGTGAAGTGAGGAAAATCCTCAGTGAGTATAGAGGGGGAGGGGAGTGGCCTGAGTACTCTGTTCCCTTATAGCTCTGCTTGCTGTGAGTTGCCCACCTTCCCCTGCTGTGTGCCTCCATTGGCTGCTGGGAAGATGGGCAGGGGATGTGAAAAAATGTCATCAGGCATATGGAAAGGGGGAGGGAAGCAGCTCCTCCTGGGTACCTCTGACGTTACAGTAACAAACTTGGGTGGGGGAGAGGAGTAGGGTGGGTATGTGCCCACAGTGTATGCTCTGCATGTCATCTTTGGCACCTGTGCCTTAGGTTCGCCATCACCGTTCTAGAAGCACTTGATAACAGAGAAGGGAAAATATATCTATGGAATCTGGGTATTACTCACTAAAAGGTCAAAGAACAGACAACATTTTATATTCCTATGTCTGCTCTACTTACCAAACTAGAATAGTCCTAACCTGAAACCTACATTAGTTTGTTTTTTTAAACTCTTACTTTCTGTCTTAGAATTAATACTAAGTATGAGTTCCAAGATAGAAGAAGAGTAAGGTCTAGGCAATTGGGGGTAAGTGACTTGCCCAGGGGTGCACAGCTAGGAAGTGTTTGAGGCCACAGTTGAACCCAGAATTTGAACCGGTCTCCAGGCCTGGCTACATATCCACTAAGTCACCTAGTTGCTCCTACATTAATTTTACTAAAATTGCTTTTATGATATTAAGATATAACAATATTTGAATTAGATTTTACATTAGAAATTTAGACTTCAAAATAGCTTCAAATTCAAATTAGAAAATTAGATCTTAAAATATCACTGGGAAAAATGTTTGTCAAAATTTTAGTTGGAATCTTACCTTAACTAATAAGCCAAACTTGTCAAACATCCAAATTCTTTGATATGCTTCTTCTTCTGAAATGCCCCTTTCTTTCATGGCCATAACAATGAGATTCGCAATTCCCAGGGCAGCCTGATTAACAAAACATGAACTTCAAAAATCAAAGCAATACCTTAATTTTATTAATTTTAATGAAAAACTACTTTATTCTTTTCAAGTAAGACCAATATCTATTACAAATTATTACTATTATAAATTTTATAGGTAGAATAATGAAAAATATTTATTTCAATCTTCCCCTTCATAAATCATACAAAAGTCTTTTATGAGAATTGATACATACACTTATATATTATATGTAAGGATACAAAGAGGAGTATAGCAATCTATGAATTGATATAAGTTTGTGTATATACATACATTTATATGCACATATACATATATTTTTTCTTTTAAAAAATTTTATTTATTCATTTTAAAAAATATTTTTCCATGTTTACATGATTCATTTTCTTTCCCTCTCCTACCCAGAGCCAATAAGCAATTCCACTGGGTTGTACAAATGTCAAATGTAATTTCTTATTTATTACACTTGATACCTATTTCCATATTGTTCACTTTTGTTAAAGAGCAATTTTTTAAAGGTCTAAACTCCAAATCACATACCCATATATACATGTGATAAGTGATAACATATGTTTTGCTTTTGCATTTCTACTCCATAGTTCTTTCTTTCAATGTGGATAGAATCCTTTTACAAATAAGTCCTTCCGAAGTCTTGGCTTGTTGCATTGCTACTAGTAGCAAAGTCCATTACATTGGATTTTCCCACAATGTTTTACTTTCTGTGTACCATGTTCTTCTGGTTCTGCTCATTTCACTCTGCATCAGTTCACTGAGATTCTTCCAGTTCATATAGAAAGCCTCCAGTTCATCATTACTTACAGCACAATAATATTCCATTACCATCATATACCACAATTTGTTCAGTCATTTCCCGGTCGAGGGACACTCCCTTATTTTCTAATTTTTTGCCACCACAAAGAGTGCAGCTATGAATATTTTTGTACAAGTATTTTTCCTTATTATCTTTTTGGGGTACAAATCCAGCAGTGGTACGGCTGGATCAAAGGGCAGACAGTCTTTTAGTGCTCTTTGGGCATAGTTCCAAATTGCCATCCAGAATAATTAGATCAATTCACAACTCCACCAGCAATGCATTAATGTTCCAATTTTGCCACATCCCCTCCAACATTCATTACTCTCCTCTGTTGTCATTTTAACCAATCTGCTAGGTGTGAGGTGATACCTCAGAGTTGTTTTGATTTGCATTTCTCTAATTATTAGAGATTTAGAGCACTTTTTCATGTGCTTATTAATAGTTTTGACTGCCTATTCATGCCCCTTGACCATTTGTCAATTGGGAAATGGCTTGATTTTTTTTGTACAATTGACTTAGCCTCCTTATAAATTTGAGAAATGAGACCTTTGTCAGAGATTTTTGTTATAAATTTTTTCCCCAATTTGTTGCTTCCCTTTTAATTTTGGTTGCATTTGTTTTGTTTGTACAGAAACTTTTTAATTTAATATAATCAAAATTATTCATTTTACATTTTGTAGTATTCTCTATCTCCTGCATGGTCTTAAATACCATCCTTTCCCATAGATCTGACAGATACCCTATTCTTTGTTCACCTAGTTTTGCTTATGGTTTCCTCTTTATATTTAAGTTATTTATTCACTCTGAGTTAATCTTGGTATAGGGTGTAAGATGTTGATCTAAGCCTAATTTTTCTCATACTATTTTCCAATTCTCCCAGCAATTTTTGCCAAATAGTGGGTTCTTGTCCCAAAAGCTGGGATCTTTGGGTTTATCAAACACTATCTTGCTACTGTCATTTACCCCAAGTCTATTCTTTTGGTCCACCCTTTATCTCTAAACCAGTACCATATAGTTTTGATGATCACAGTTTTAAAGTATAGTTTGAGATCTGGTAAAGCTAGCCCTCCATCCTTCACATTTTCCCCCATTATTTCCCTTGATATTCTGGATCTTTTGTTCTTCCAGATGAACTTTGTAATAATTTTTTCTAATTCTATAATAAGTGTTTTGGTAGTTGGATAGGTATAGCACTGAATAAGTAAATTAATTTAGATGGGATTGTCATTTTTATTATATTACCTCATCCTACTCATGAGCAATTGATATTTTCCCAGTTGTTTAGATCTAGTTTTGTGTGAAGAGTGTTTTGTAGTTATATTCATATAATTCCTAAATTTGTCTTGGCAAGTAGATTCCCAGGTATTTTATCTTGCCTAGAGTAATTTTTAATAGAGTTGTTCTTTCTAACTCTTGCTGCTGGGTTTTGTGGAAACATATAGGAATGCTGATGATTTATGTGGGTTTATTTTGTACCCTGCAACTTTGCTAAAGTTATTGACTGTTTCTACTAGATTTTTAGTGATTTTCTTGGATTCTCTAGGTATATCATCATGCCATCTGCAAAGAGTGATTGTTTAGTTTCCTCATTGCCTACTTTAATCCCTTCAATTTCTTTTTATTCTCTAATTGCTACTGCTAGCATTTCTAGTACAATATTAAATAGTGGTGATAATGGGCATCCCTGCTTCACTTCTGATCTTACTGGGAAGGCATCTAACTTATCCCCACTGAAGATGATACTTGCTGATGATTTAAAATAAATACTGTATATTATTTTGAGGAAAGGCCCTTCTATTCCTACACTTCCTAATGTTTTTAATAGGAATGAGTGTTGTATTTTGGGAAAGGCTTTTTCTTCATCTATTGAGATAATCATGTGATTACTATTAGTCTGGTTGTTGATACGGTCAATTATATGGATGGTTTTCCTAATGTTAAACCATCCTTGCATTCCTGGTATAAATCCCACCTGGTCATAGTGAATGATCCTTATGATAACTTGTTATAGCCTTTTAGCTAGTATTTTATTTAATATTTTTGCATCTATGTTCACTAAGGAGATTGATCTATAGTTTTCGTTCTGTTTTTGGTTTTCCTGGCTTGGGAATCAGTTCCATATTTGTATCATAAAAAGAATTTAGTAAGACGCCTTCTTTGCTTATTTTGTCAAATAGTTTATAGAGTATATTCAGATTAAATAATCTTTAAATGTTTGATAGAATTCACTTGTGTATCCATCTGACCTTGGCAATTTTTTCTTAGGGAGTTCTTTGATGACTTGTTCAATTTCTTTTTCTGAGATGGGATTATTTAAGTATTCTATTTCCTCTTTTGTTAATCTAGGCAATTTATATTTTTGTAAATATTCTTCCATTTCACCTAGATTGCCATATTGCCACAAACTGGATAAAATAGCTCTTAATAATTGTCTTAATTTCCTCTTCATTAGAGGTGAGATCACCCTTTTCATTCATGATACTGTTAATTTGGTTCTCTTCTTTTTCTTAACTAGATTAACCAATACTTTATTTTTTTTTCAAAATACCAACTCCTAGTCTTATTTATTCGTTCAATAGTTTTTTACTTTCAATTGTATTAATTTCTCCTTTGATTTTTAGGATTTCCAATTTGGTCTTTATTCTGAGGGTTTTTAATTTGTTCTTTTTCTAGTTTTTTTTTTTTAGTTGTAAGCCCAATTCGTTAATATCCTCTTTCTCTTTCTCTGATATAAATTTTCCTCTGAGTTCTAATTTTGCAATATCCAAAAAATTTTGATATGGTGTTTCCTCATTGTCATTCTCTTCAATGAAGTCATTAATTACTTTTATGATTTGTTCTTTAATCAACCAGTTTTGGAGAATTAGATTCTTTAATTTCTTTTTCTTTTTTTAAATTTTTTTTTATTTTTTATTTTTATTTTAAACCCTTAATTTCTGTGTATTGACTTATAGGTGGAAGAGTGGTAAGGGTAGGCAATGGGGGTCAAGTGACTTGCCCAGGGTCACACAGCTGGGAAGTGTCTGAGGCCAGATTTGAACCTAGGACCTCCCATCTCTAAGCATGGCTCTCAATCCACTGAGCTACCCAGCTGCCCCTTTAAATTTTTTTTTTTAACCCATAACTTCTGTGTATTGGCTCCTAGGTGGAAGAGTGGTAAGGGTGGGCAAATGAGGGTCAAGTGACTTGCCCAGGTCACACAGCTGGGAAGGGTATGAGGCTGGATTTGAACCTAGGACCTCCCATCTCTAGGCCTGACTCTCAATCCACTAAGCTACCAGCTGCCCCCAGATTCTTTAATTTCTAAGTAATTTTTGATTTGCTTCTCCATGTACTTTTAATAATTTTTATTGCATTATGATATGAAAAAGTTGCATTTATTATTTCTGCTTTTCTGCATTTGTTTGCAATGTTTTCATGCTCTAATACATGGTCAATCTTTGTGAATGTACCATGTGCTGCTCAAAAGAAGGGGTATTCCTTTTTATCCTTATTTATACTTTTCTCCATATATCCATATACTTTTCTCCATATATCTAATTTTTCTAAGATTTTATTCATATCTCTTACTTCTTTCTCATTTATTTTTTGGTTTATCTTGATCTGATAGAGGAAGGTTGAGGCCTCTCACTAGTATAATTTTACTATCTATTTCCTTATTAAGCTCCAATAGTTTCTCCTTTAAAATTCTGGATGCTATACCATTTGATGTATACATGTTGAGTACTGATATTTCTTCATTGTCTATACTGCCTTTTATCAGGAAGTAATTATCTTCCTTATCTCTTTTAATTAGATCTATTTTTACTTTGACTTTGTCAGATATCATGATTGCACCTCCTGCCTTCTTTTTCTCAGTTGATGCCCAATAAATTCTGCTCCAGCCTTTTATCTTTACCCTGTGTGTGTCTACCTGCCTCATGTGTGTTTCTTATAGACAATATATGGTAGGATTTTGGTTTTTAATCCACTCTGCTATCTACTTCTATTTTATGGGTGAGTTCATTCCATTCACATTCAGAGTTATGATTACTACTGTGTATTCCCCATCATTTTGATTTCCTCTTTTAGTCCTACCCTTTCTTCTTTCACTATTTCCTTTTACACCAGTATTTTGCTTTTAATCGGGCTCCCTTTCCCCCACCCTTATTTTATTTTCCTTCCTATCTCCTTCCTTCTTATTCCTCTCATTTCTTTCTTTTTTTTTTATTTTATTTTAAACCCTTAACTTCTATGTATTGACTTATAGGTGGAAGAGTGGTAAGGGTAGGCAATGGGGGGTCAAGTGACTTGCCCAGGGTCACACAGCTGGGAAGTGTCTGAGGCTGGATTTGAACCTAGGACCTCCTGTCTCTAGGCCTGGCTCTCAATCCACTGAGCTACCCAGCTGCCCCCCCATTTCTTTTTAAGGTCTATTAATTGCACTCCCCCTCTAACCTTTCCCTCCCTTTTAATACTCCTTGCCCTCACTCCCCTCCTTTGTTATTCCCTCTCAACTTCCTTGTAGAGTAAGATAGAATTCTATACCCCAACAGATCTGGCTGTTCTTTCCTCTCAGAACTGATTCCCCTGAGAGAAAGGTTTAAGTATTTCCTATTACTACTCTCTTCCTCCTCTTATAATAGAATCCTCCCCCCACCTCCATGCACCTCTTTATGTGGTAATAATTTATCCTATTTTTCTTCTTCAAGTTTTTCTTAGTACCATCCTCTTTTTTTTGTGCCCCCCAATTTTTTTTTACTACATATTATCTTGAACAACTTAATATCACAACCTCTGCCTATGACTAATTCTTTTATCTACTATGATAATGAAAAAAAATTTTTAAGAGTTACAGATATCATTTTCCATATAGAAATATAATCAATTTGATCTTATTGAAGCACTTAAACTTTTTTCCCCCCTTTTCTTGTTTACCTTTTTATGGATCTTTTGAATTTTGTATTTGGACATCAAATTTTCCATTTAGTTATGGTCTTTTCTTTAGGAATGCTTGGAAATCTTCTATTTTGTTAAATGCACTTATTCTCCCCTGAAAGTATATAGTCAGTTTTGATGGGTAGATGATTCTTGATTATAGACCCAATTCTCTTGCCTTCATGAATATCATATTACAAGCCTTGTGTGTGTCCTTTAGTGTGGAGCCTGCTAGATCCTGTGTAATCCTGACTGGGGTTCCTTGATATCTGAATTGTCTCTTTCTGGCCACTTGTAATATTTTCTCCTTGGCTTGGAAGCTCTTGAATTTGGCTATAACAGTCCTAGAGGTTGTCTTTTGGGCATTTAATTTAGGGGGTGATCTATGAATTCTTTAAATGTCTATTTTGACCTCTTGTTTAAGAATATCAGGGCAGTTTTCTTGAATAATTTCTTATATGATGTCAAGGCTTTCATTTTGTTCTAGGCTTTCCAGTAGAACAACAATTCTCAAATTGTCTATCTTGGCTCTGTTTTCCATGACACTTGTCTTTTCAATGAGATATTTCATGTTTCCTTCTATTTTTTCATTCTTTTGATTTTGCTTTATTAATTCTTGTTGTCCTGTGAGATCATTAGGTTCTACTTGCCCAATTTTAGTCTTTAAAGACAGATTTTCAGCTATGATCTTTTGATTTTCCTTGTTGGCTTGATTTATCCTGCTTTTTGTGGCTCCCAGCAGGTCAATTCTGCTCTCCAATTTGCTTATTACTTCATTTGATTTCTATGCCTCTTTTTCCATGTGGGCAATTTTATCTTTTAAGCTGTTATTTTCTTTTTGCATTACTTTCATTTCTTTTCCCCGACTTTTCTTCCCATTTTTCTTCTATCTTTCTTACTTGGTTCCTGAACTCCTTTCTGAGTTCGTTCCTTGAGAGCTTGGAACCAATTTCAATTTTTTGGGAAAGTTTTGTTCTCTTTCTCCATAGAAATTTTCCAGGATCCAAAGCTTTTTTTGATGCTGCTTATTCCATTTGCCATTAGTAGTTTGGGGTTCCTGCATGTTGATTGCTTTCTTAGCTTCTGTCTTGCAGGGCTTTGCCGTAGTAGTATCTTCCCTTCCTAGTCAGAAGCCCAAGTGAGGGCAGGTAGATCTGTGATGTTCTTTGTATAGTGTGCTTTAAAGCATTTTGCCCTGGGGCTATCTTTCCAGCCCCTGCTGCCTAGGCTGTGTCCAGCCTTGTTTCTGCCCAAGTTCCAAGCTCTGCTGCACAGGCTCCACGCAAGTCTCGCTGCCAAGGGATAAGTGAATTGCCCTCAGAGATAAGTTTGTGGTGCTTTTAGCTAGCCCCTGAGAATTTAGAGATTGCCCCAACCTTCCTCTGATTCTGGTGTTTTAGGTGGTGTGGGGGAGGGGTGATCAGCTTGTGCTTTGATAAGTGCAGTTTTGACCCTCATAGCTTGGGAATCCCCAAATACTGCCTACTTTTAAGGCTGCATCCCCTGGGAGAGCCCCTTTAATTTTTTGACTTTGATTTCTGTCCTTTTGAGATGTTTTGTAGTGATTGGTTAGAAGGAGATTCAGAAGGCTCCTACTACTAGGCTGCCATCTTAACTCTGCCTCCTACATATATGTTTTTAAGTTTTCCTATTCTGACATTTCCTTGTGACATATATGTGACCCTAAAGTCATAGAGATGATGGTAATAGAGTAGAAGATCTGGTAGATGTTACTTTGCTGGAAAGGCTATGAGTATGGGTTCAAATGAACTCCTTCTCTTATCTGATTATCAGCCTAAGTTCAGAGGCTTATCATCAGTTTTGGTCAGAGGCTAATGAGGTTTTTTGGTCATATCAACTTTCAGAGATCATTAATAAAACAATATCTTATCTATAGCCTCAAGCTACGATACACAATTATGATTTCTATGCAGTCTTACATAATTTTAATATATGGTCTTACTTTTCATAGCAAAAAAGCTATTAAAAGAACTCACCTCTCCTGCACCAAGGAACAAGATAGTATGCTCTGAGATTGGTGTACCAATAACTTTTTCTACAGAAAGAAGACCTGACAGTGCTACAGAGGCTGTCCCTATAAGAAACAAAAATACTTAATATGGAAAATCACATTTTAAAAGAGTTTATTTTTTATAAAAGTAGGAATTGAATCTGAAATGGCTTTACCTTGAATATCATCATTGAAGGTACAATATTTTTCTCGATATTTTCTTAGGAACCTGAAAGCGTTATGATTTCCAAAGTCTTCAAATTGAATAAGTGTGTTCTGGCCATATCTAAAACCAGAGTAAAACCAACATATAGTTGAACTGGTCATTTTTAAACAAGTTCTATTCCAAGATTTCATGTTACAACAATAATTACTAATATATAACTTCACTTGGACACGTTTGGACCTATAATCTCATGAAAAAAAACCACTAGACATTATAATGACCAAGAAGGATTACTAGTTCAACAAAGATTTATGGAATGCCTACTATATAAACAGCATTTTGAAAGAATTTATAAAACTGAAGACATTTTCTCTTTCCTTTGAAGGGATTTCAACCAAATGTTTCAGATGATAGGCAAATATGAAAAATTACACAATACAGAGCATCATGAAATTGTATTGTATTGTAGTAAGCTTTATAGGAGTTATAAGGAAAGAGAGATTGCTAAGGGTTGGCTATGAAACTGTACTATGTACTGTACTATGGCTATGAGACTAGACTATGAGACTGTAACTTAAAGAATAGGTAGAATTTAGATAAAGGACAAATGAGAGCATTTTAAGATACTACAATATAAGAAGAGCTGAACAAAGGATAACATGGAAGATATACACAGGAAAAGTTAATTGGCTAGACATGGAAGTCAAATAATATCGAGGCAGAGAGGAGTTTAGAGATCATTTACCTTTAAAGTTCTACCCACTATGCTCAATGTAGAGGGCACAAGGAAGTATAGGGGACAGTCATGGTCTTCTATGGTGGGGGAAAAGATAAAATGAGGAAACAAAGGTTCAAGCTCCCAAGCACATTGATTTATTAGGAAATGAATGCCAATTACCTAAAAAGTTGGGCTCAACCCCCTTTTTTATTTTTTATTTTTTTTGCTTTTTAAACCCTTAACTTTTTGTGTATTGGCTCTTTGGTGGAAGAGTGGTATAAGGGTGGGCAATGGGGGTCAAGTGACTTGCCCAGGGTCACACAGCTGGGAAGTGTTTGAGGCCAGATTTGAACCTAGGACCCCCTGTCTCTAGGCCTGACTCTCAATCCACTGAGCTACCCAGCTGCCCCCTCAACCCCCTTTTTTAGCTTAGGGTTGGAACCTGAATACAGAGGGAATACAGACTTATACATTAAAGACAATCAGATAAGACCAATTAATTAAAATTAAACAATATAGTATTAAGTAATCTTATTTCTAATTGGAAGAAAGATTAGGGAGTTTCCAAATTGGGAAGGGGAGAGTGAATAGGTGCAGTTCTCTGAATTCAGAAAAGGAGGTATCCCATTCTCCTCCAAGTGTCTGTAAATAATCTAAGGAACATGGAAACATGACGTGATTGATCAGCACAAAATCAGTTTCCAGGCAGGACATATGAGTTCAAACAATGCAATAAAATTTTCTCACAACTCACATAACTGCATAATTTTCTCAGAGGACAGAAACTGGACTAGATCCATAATAGAAAGGAATCGAGTTAGGTCTAGAACTGAGTCACAAGATGAGTCAGTGTGGTTCACTTCCCACTACCACTTGCTGCTCCAATCCCCTCACTTCCAACATGGTTTTGTTACTTAATTCAAATTCCATATACTTCATTTTTTTTCACCCAAATTCTTTATCCTTTAAAGACAAGTTTCAAATAATTTCTCAAGTTATTTACTTTTAAATGAGGACTTCCAAATCATTCAAGAAAAGTATGATTAAAACACTTTTATTTTCATTACTTTCACCTAAATTAGTTCTACATTTTTCTATACTGAAGTTATGGAATGAGCCTGTAGTAGCTGAGAGAGTACGTTGGTGTCAGGAAGGCTTGATGCTAGCTACTTCAAGTCCTGTTTCTGATCTTTCTGTGCCACATGCAATACTTGAATAGTCTAAGTTGAGAATGAATTGCCAATACTCATCAGAAAAAGATTTACATCCTAGAAGTTATACTATACTAATGAAACCACAGATGAGATAAAAAAATGCCACATAAGTATATCAATAGATAGAGTAATTGCCTAAAAGCTGAGCAGTTAAGAAGATAATAGGAGGATCAAACTAATATTGCAAGATGGTAATATCTAGCGATCAAAAATTCAAAACACAAGCATAAGGTAAGAGATTAGCTTGAGATAAATACAAAAGAAAACGATCAAGAGATTATAGATGTCCATAAATTAAGTGGCAAAATTTAGTTACTGGAATTATGTTAATAAAATGATGATTCAAAAACTTCTAATGGGAATGAATCTATAGAAGATCAAAAAAATAAAGGAATGGAATTTAGACCCCATAACAAACATTAAAAGGAAATGAAGTTGCTTGGCCTGAAGAACAAGAATTATTTGACAAATGATTCAATGTTGTGTGGTTATTCCCCAGATTCCTGGAGGACAACAAGGCAGGGGACTTAAAAGAAATTTCAATTAGAATTTTCTCAGCTTTCAGGATGCTAAAGACAAACAAACATTTACATTCAGGTCCCATCAGTTGATTAATGGAAAGAACACTGTATTTGGAACCTACAGGTACATGTATACTGTGTGAAACTGGGCAAGTCATTTAAGAGCTCCGAGTTTCCATTTTCTCTCAGAAAAAAAAAAAAAAAGGATAATACTTTCACTATTTACCTCATAGGGTTCTTGTGAGCAAAATGCTTTGTAAATTTTAAAGTGCTATACAAGTGAGTTATGATCTCATAATGAGGCAGCTAGGTGGTACAGAGCTCTGGACTTGGGAATCAGGACCACTTGAGTTCTTAGCTGAATAACCCAGTGCAAATCACTTAACCTCTCTCACTCTCAGTATTCTCATATGTAAAAAGGGATAACAAAGAACACCTACTTCTTAGAATTGTTCTAAGGATCAAATGAGTTAACACATAATTCTTACCACTTTGCAAACTTTAAAGGGCTATGTAAATGCTAGTATTATCTTACAAAGCTTTATTGCTATTTTTAATACAGAAACTTAAATTTAACCTGTAATTGGAAACCCCCTCCAGTACAATCTAGTAATTTTCTTTTAATATCTTAATATATTTCTAATTTCTTCATATACCTGTCAGTAATAGCTACCATAAATTCATCAATCAGGTCGTCATAAAGCTGTGAGCGATCTCTTTTCTGATATAAGCCCATATAAAATGGATCTCTTAAGAGTGTCTACAAAAGAAAACAAAAAATATATAAATAATTATACTTGTGTAATTTCCATGTAAAAATGTAGCATTAAATGAATAAACAAGAAACTAAGATTGTTAATGTTTTTCCTAAGCCTCTTAGCTTTAGATTTTACTTTATTATACCGGCTATAACATGGCCACATCATCAATTCGAAAAAGTTCAAGGGAAGTAATTTTCATAACAAAGAAGTGGAAGACAAAAATTAGAGGTGGGGAGAAATGTTAAACTCACAGTATTGTCAGTTCCCACGTCAATACACACAGGGAGGCACTTATCTGGTCGTATTCCAGCACAAGCTGTATATAAACAAAGCTTTCCTACTGGAATTCCCATTCCATAGACACCCAGATCTCCAAGACCCAATATTCTCTCTCCGTCAGTTACCACAACAGCCTTAATTATAAAAAAGATACATATTAAAAGTTAAATCAAAATGTCAGAGGTTAAAATGGTATTTTTACAGGATTTACTTTTTATTGTACTTGTAACTGTAATCTTATAAATTTAATTATTTACTTTAAAAAATTTCAAAGCAAATAACCTAAAAAAGCACACTTGACATTCTAGAACTACTTGTTAAAAGCATTTTTAAAGAAAGGAAATTAATTAAAACTAATTTCTCTCTGCTAAAAGCTCAGGCCTAATTATAAGTGTTCTTCCTAGAAATCTTGAATTTAAACTTAAAGGCAAAAGAATGTGGTAAAGGAACAAAAGCCTTAAATGTGTCAAATCATTAATAGTCATGGAGGTAATATAAAAGAAATTTCCATGTAAACTATACATTGCATGAGCTGGACACCTAAAGTAATATAACAGATAAAAATGGCTTTTTGGCCAAGAATAAATCTAAAAGTCTTAGATGGCACTATGAGTTTCATTCTCTAAGTACAGTTAGTTAGAACTCAGAACTAACAAAGTTCATTCTGAAATTGTTTTTTTTTAGTGAGGTATTCAAGTATAAGCATATAAAAATAAAAGTTAAAATTGTATTTGATGAAAAAAAAAGGAAAGGCAACTTAGGATAATGGAAATGGGCAATGGATTTGGAATCCAAAGATTTGTGTTCAAAATTCTAGCTTTAACTCTAAAAGCTGTTTCCTCAAATTTTAAAATGGTTATAATGGCAAACACTCCTATTAAACATCTCACACTGTTGTTATAAAGTTTAGAGGAAAATGTATGCAAAATGCTTATATTAAAATAGGAAGTGGATCTAACCTAGAGCTTTTAAGGAATTGGAAAATTTAGCAATTAACCTTACATGAAACCCCAAATAAAACTTCTTGGTATTTTAAATATTAAGAAACTCAAGTTTAAGAAAAGTCAAGGCAAGCAGAATTCAGCATTGTTGCCCTTCTTTCCTTCTCTAAATCAGTTGATCTTTTCATAAGTGATTCCTAAAAAGGAAAAACTACACCTTACATTTCTATAATACCATAATATCCTCATAAGAAAGCACCATAATGTTTAAGTGCAAAATAAAACTATGGCAACAGTGAAAAATGTTGGTGTATATGCATATAGGTAACTTAATGGGAAAGACAACATTGTGAAAGGGAGAGTTGTGCTATTAGTACCTTAACATCATTTTCTGGCCAGTTATCCACAATTGATCTAATATGGCCTCTGTCTGAGATTGAAATATATAATCCCCTGCAACAGAACAAAAACACTTTTGCACTTTACAACAGTTTGCTTTCTTTTGTTATGATGTCCCTCCCTCCCAACTATTAGTAAATTAGACTACTTAGTATATTTGGTTGAGAAAAGCCAACATTGCATATTTTCAAAGTGATCTTAATTAGGCCACATGATAAAACTGTTCATTGCACAGTTGTCAGAGGGCATTATTATATTAAAATATTGTTACTATTTTACATAGGATCAGGCTTCTCAAATAAGCTAAAAATTACCAAAATGATATAAAAATCAATCATGAATATGAGAAAATAGGAAACTGTAACAACTTCTATGAAGTAAACTAATAAAAAAAATTTCATTAAAGCTTGATAGAGGAGCAGGGAGGGAGAGAAGAAAATATTCAAAAAGCCTTTATAGAATAGCTTTTATAGGAGATGATGGTTTAAAATGCAAAGTTACCTGAAATACAATATTCTTACCCAGAGCAAAAGGAGATTTAATCATTTGAAAAAAATCCCTCCCTCTGCCACCAAATTGAATTTTAGAGGATGTAGTCACGTAGAAATCAAATAGCTTGATAACTTTTCTATGATTTCTAATCTTGTGTCAACTCATCCTGACACTTAATATCTATTCTGAATCTAACCTGGATCAAATAATCATTTGCCAACCAATAAATATCTTTTGAGCATCTACTATGGCAAAAAACACTGTTAGGAATAGCAGAGGTAAAAAAAAGGTTAAGTCATGGTACTAATGGAGAGTTTAAAATCTACCTGAAAAAATAACACATGAAAAGATAATGACTACAAAGCATGGGTGACATAGACAAAAACTGCCACAGTATCTTGGAGTCAGAAGGGATTGTAAAGGTCATCTATTGCAATTCAAATCTGAGTGGGAAAATTGTTACCAACTTTCCACAACAAGGGAGGGTGAATGAATTACCCTACTAAGGTAGCCCATTCCTCTACTGGTTAGCTATAGTCACTGGGAAGTTTTCTTTAACTCTCTTTGCCAGCTAGTAGCCCCTTATCTAGACATAGCTTTTCCTTGGTTCTATCCCTAGAATCTCATGATTTCTTCCTTTTCCCTACATTACTCTCTTCCTGCCTAATTCCTGGATCCAGGTTGAGATTGAAGATAGGCTGCTCTCTTCCTTTCTGTGTTATTTAATAAAAAATTTGGCCTTCTTGTTTATATGGTTGCGTTTCTTTGTTCTTGTTGGATAAAGAGAACTGTCATGAAAGATTCAGCTATTCAGTTATTTTCAGAATATTGGAAAAGGAATAATTTTTAGAATAATGGAAAAGGCCTTAATAAGGTATGAACCTTGAGCCAAGAAGATCTTCTAAAGTAGGCTTGGGTCCTCATATATAGTCACCTCCACATTTATAGGGCTCTATCTATACCCAAAGGATATATATGCTTGGCCTAAGTCCTTAATGTAGATGAAAAACCAGAAGGCAGGTAAACCTTGGAGTATTCCTTTTGGGACAGACTTATGCACGGAAAGTCTTCAGTGTCTTGATCATTACTCCCTCCCAATAATACCCTTTCTTTTCTTCTAGTACCAGAGGCTCTGACTTTCCTTTCAGCAGAAGAGAAGCTGAATGCCTTTTCCTCAGTTGCAATTTATGCATTAAAGAAACTCCTTCCTCTGCCCTCTCACATATAGTTCTGTCTCCAGTCCTGCAGAGGCTCCTCTTTAGTCAGAATGCCTCCCATAGGACTCCTCAGAATATTTTTACCCACCCATCACACATACAAACCTCTCTCTTTCCCCCATACACAGACATCCCTCTACCTCTCCAGCTTAAAGGATCCTTATCCCACCCTGCTATATAAACACCTATTAGAGAAGAGACAGAGCAAGGAAAGTTAGAGAAGTCTTCAGGAAGACTAAGACGTAAGTTAGGCACTGAAGCTTTGATAATCAGCTAAGCTAGAGGTGAAGGGAGAATATTCCAGGTATGCAGGAGAGCAAATGAGCAGTCAGAGAGAAAATAGTGAGCAAGGAGTGTTTAGGGGATTCATCAGGCTTGATGAAGTAAAAGATTCATGTGGAACAGTAGAAATAAAAACCAAAATAGAAGGTATGGGGTGAGTTACAGAGAGAATTAAAAGGGAAGGACATAATCAAAGTGTCTAGTTTCCCTCCCCCTCCCCCAGAATGCCAATGGATGGTAGTGTGTAGGATGGCCTAGCAAGAAAAGAGTCTAATGTGAGGAGCAACAGTTAGGAGGCTATATTTCATTATGTTTAGCTTCACATTTTAGAGAGAGAAAGAGAATAGAGTGTGGAAGAGATATTTATTTAGCTCTAATAGGTGAACAAAAAACATTAGGATATAATGAAATAATAAAAGAAGCTTATAGAACTCAGTACTACATGAATTTGTTTGTGCTCAATATACTCAGAATGAGAAAAACCACTACTTAGTTACTTAAATGGAAAATCAATCTTAGTTTAAGAAAGGGGGGAAAATGGGCAGAAAAATATAAAGCTAAAAAAGAATTGAGGAAAATCTCTTAATTTAGTCAGAAGATAGTCATGGCTAGATTGTTAAGTGTAGTTTCAGTGAGAAGTAGAATGTATCTGCTACCAGAACTCAGAAAAGAGTTCCCAAAGAGGGATCCTGGTAGAGTCAAAAGAACACCAGACCAAAAATCAAAAGACCAAGAATCAAAAGACCTGTGCTTTTGTCCTGGCTTTGACACTAAACTTCTCTGAACTCAAATGGCTTTATCTGTAAAATAACAATTATAATACAACTTACAAAATGTTTTGCAAAATGTAAGGCATTATACAAACATTAGCTATCATTACTTACCACTGTGTCTATGCCTTTTGAGTATGAAATAGATGAAATTCACATAATATTTTAGGGGTAATAGAAATAGCAATAATAAAAGAAGTTTGCTTGTTTTTTCTAAGCTACTGCAATGCAGAAAATGGTCTGAAGGTATGTCAACATGCTAAAAGGAACTGTAGATTATATAAGCATCTTTTTAAAAAATCTTGATCATAATAATTTCTAAACATAAATTAAAATTGGCTTTACCTAGGTTTCTGAAAGATGTGTCCATATTGTGAACAGGCCAGGCCCACTGTTGGGGTATATACTATTGGCATTAAACTTTCAATATCATCTTGAAGGATCCTATAAAATAACTTTTCGTTTCTTTCTTGAACTCCCATTATATAGACATATCTGAAAATAAGCATGGTTAATAAACAAACAAGCTTAGAGATAATTTACTGCTCATGCTAATATATTAACCTTCCAAAAATATAGAATAATATAATTCTGCATATGACCACTAGGTTAATAATATGAAAAACATTGCTTTTTAAAGCAATATGACCATAAAAATAAATGTTTATGATTATAAATTCAGAAAAATAAAACAAAGTAAAATTATCATTCAACCCTAAGAATTAAAAATAATCATTAAAAAACCTTCTACTTAGGAACTTAAATGATAAAACATAGACTTAGGCAAATTATGAAAGACAATTAAAATATTTATAGGTTCTAAGAAAGCAAAGTATTTACAGAATAGAATAATATATAGATCGCTACAAAACTCTTCCCATAGCTTCCTGTGTTAAGTTCTGGGCAAAAGAAAATAGATATAGAAGGTAGTATACAAATCCAAATTATTATTATCACAATGTCACCTTTTTTTTTTTAACCTCTTACCTTCTGTCTTAGTATTGATATTTAGTATAGGTTCCAAGGCAAAAGAGAGGTAAGGGTCAGGTAAATGGGGTTAAGTGACTTGCCCTGGGTCACATGACTAGGAAGTTTCTAAAGCCAGATTAATCAGGGCAGTAGAGAGCACCAAACCTAGTCAGGAAGACCTGAGTTCAAATCTAGCATTAGACACTTCCTAGCTACATGACCCTGGGTAAGTCACTTCACCCCTATAGTCTAGCCCTTCTGTGCTAGAATCAATACTAGGTAGATTCTAAGGTAAGGATTTAAAAAAAAAAAAAAAAAGCTATGATCATAATGCTTTAACTGCCAGAGATGGGATTTGATCCCATGCCGTTCCTAATTAAATACATTACACTCTTTCTTTTAAATCATGCTGTTTCTCTGAGCAAATGAAGTATATTTAGAATAGGGAGACTTAATATAAGCCAGAACCAGAATAAATGGATGCATATTTTAAGAAACTACCTAGATACAAAGGAATGTTATAAAGGATATTCCTGCCCTGGGTGGGAAGTTAGACTAGATGACCAATAGGGGGCTCTTCTAATTCTAAGATTCCATGATTCTACTGAGCTTACTGAGTCTCAAAACATTTTGCTACAATAAATAAATAAATAAATAAATAAATAAATAAATAAATAAAAGTGAAAGAAAGTTATTCAAATAACTGAAAGAACAACAAAACAAATTTTAGTACAAAGTCAAAGCACTTATACCACAAAAAAAACCTAGCCTAAAACTTTCAAAATGGAACCAACACCCCTCCCCCAAAATTAACCAAAAATCAAGCTTCTGATAAACCCTTACTTTTGCAAAGGATCGCTCATTTTTTTTAAGTTTTTATGGAATCGTAAAGCTTGAATATCCTGTGTCTCTATTTTAGGAGGCAGAAGCCCTTGAAGTCCAAGCATTTGTCGTTCTCGCAATGTAAATGCCATTCCCTAAAGGAGGAAAGGGTAAAATATTCTTTTAAAAAAAATTAACCTACATTCAGAAGCAAATTTCAGAATTATTAGTTATTTGGCTTTGAATTATCTAAGTTCCTTTCCCTTATTCATTTTCACTTCAAGGCTTTCCTGCTTTTTTTGATTTTTTCAAATCAAATCAAACCTCACTTTCCACAGGAAGCCTTTCCTGTTTCCCCTTAATCTCAGTTCCTTTTCTCTTTTGATTATTTCCTACTTATCTTGTATATAGCTATACAGTTGTTTGCATATGGGCTCTGCCATTGGACTGCAAGCTTCCTGAGGTCAGGGATTGCCTTTTGCTTTTCTTTGTATCCCTAGCATTTAGCAAAATTCCTTGCATAAAGGAAGCTTTTAATATAGGTTTAATGACTGATTAGTCCCTTGCTTCTATTTTCCCTCATTATTAGCACCCTCTGGGTTCAGAGACAAAACTCAAACACAGCCAATTTTACCTAGAATTGATCAGCTTGGGTAAAAGATTAGGTATTTAAAACTGTGTTTTAGGAATATCTATAGATTCCATTTATTAATGCCTTTTCTTATTACTATTATAATAGGTAAGAATTGTGATTGGGTACTTTTATTACATATTTTCCATGAGAATTAAAGCAATACTATCTGATTATTAAGGATAATCATATGTAATTGTTGCATATAACACAGAATGGTTAATATCAAGTCCTGGTTTGGGGAGATTACTAACAAAAATGTCCAAGTATACTGCTAATTAGTAAAGTCAGTAAATTTCATTAAAACTGTTAGGCAGCTAATTTCTTTCTACAAGACATCAACAGGAAATCTGTCCTGCTAGTCTGCCAAGAGATGCTCTATAACTTGAAAAAATCTCCTTTATCGTAATCATAAGCTTCACTAAGATGAAGAAGGTTGGTATATTTTCTACATACCATATAAGATGAAGAAGGTTGGTATATAATTAAAAATATATTAACTTTAACTTAGCCTTTCTTCTCAAAAAGCCTTTTTATCTCCCCTTTTCTATTTTACTCCCAAAATGGCTTGAGAGATGATTACTTGTCAAGTGGATTGTGGAAATGATTGCTTTGCAGGAATGGGTTAGATTAGGTATCTACTGATGTCTCATCCAACTCTAAGAAATCTGTCAAGCCAGTAATAAAAAATACAATTAGGTTTTCAAGCCAGAATTAAATGAGGAGGGCAGTCTCTACATAATTAGCATATCTTTTAATCAGAAATTCACATATTTTAAGCTAAGTCACAGGATAAAATAACTGCTATAAATTATTTTGTCTTTGCCTCCTACTTAAGCCAAGATAAACTTCCAATTTAGAATAAGAATCTTTGGATAATATTTGTTCAATGTCGGTTTCCTAATGTAAGAATTTCATTGATGAATATTTACAGGCATTATTTGCAACATATAATAGATTAGGACTTGAGTTATATGTTATTCAATAGCTGTGAAATTTAAATTTAAACATTTTATTAATAAAAAGTCACTAATTAAATTAGCTAAAATTTTATTTGGTAAAGATCTGCTTAATTCACAAAGGCAGGCCAATTATGAATAAGTTCCTTTCCAATTTCAAAGTAACTGCTCTTAGAATAGAAAGAAGAAAAAAATTGATAAGAGAAGCTCCTCTACTTTTTTCTCAATTTGAGAAAAAAAAATCTATTTTAACTACCTTTCAAGTGAGCAGTAATAGCCACCATGGGCTTAGTTTCAAGTTGGACATGAGAGAGTAAGAGACCCTTCATTAATCTCATTTTCCCCTCACTGTCCTCTACTCTTGCAATTAAGTGTTTCCATGATGACTGAGAATCCAGAAAAAGCAGCAAGAAACTGGATTTTCTAATTAAGAGTTACATGTCCTTCCAGTGTGCTGTAATCCATTTTAGATGAAGGAAGGATATGAACTATCTAATGTACTATAGATGATCTCTCCATTAGTCCTCCTGACAATGTAGATTCAAAATACTTTACTTCTAGAGGAAATACAACTCCTGCCAGAAAATGCTGTCAGGGTGATCTCCAAAGCAAATTCTGTAGAATAATAAAACTTTCAAAACTCAAAAAGTTCATTTGATTGTAGCAAAATATTATTTTAAACTAATATATAAGAAGAGTGAAAGTTTCAAATCGTATTAATGTTACTAACTTTGTTTGTTCTTGGATTCAACATTAATGGCTTGCCTTTTTCTTTGATGTGCACTCTTCGACATGCCAATGTACAAGGAGAGGCAACTCCTTTTAATCTGGAGAACATCATTTTTTTCACCTAGGAAAAACAACAAAAAAATCAGGATTAAAATAAACTACTAGGTCAGATAAACATCAAGCTAAATTTTAGTTTTCAAATCCATATATAGAAAGCTCTATTTAATGCATTTTGTAAGGATGGGATTTTGTGCAAAGGAGATGGAACCAGAGAAGTGAGTTGCTGACAGTTGAGACCAGCAGAGGATTCTGGAGGATTACCTCCTAGGAGGAGAAGATAAAGGGTCTTTGGTCTGAGGGCTGGAAGGAGTGAGGAGGGAGAAAATCCAGCTCTGATTGGTCTGGAGGGCTTCCTGAGGACCTTTCTCTTGGAAATTGAAACCCTGATTCCCTGATAACAGCCATTTCATCACAACTCATCCTTCAAGACTACAACCATCTAGTCAGCTAAGATTTTGGACTCCATTGGGAGCAATCTCTTAGTCTCACATTACCCATCCTTGCTGAGAGACCCTTTTTAGTCAAAGCTTACAATTACAGGAAAGGATAGAAATAGAAAATAGAAATAGAAACAGAAGGGGAAGGGAGGGGGAAGAAGCTTAGGAGTTGGAACCATTAGGGTTCCTACCGAAGTGATAGACTCCATAGAAATAGCGAAGAGGGCACCCTAAAATCCCTCTGCCCTTCACTCCTTTTCTCAATCCCTGATTGGTAAATAATAAAAGTCATCTAATAGTCAGATAGTGTTCCTGTATGCCTGAGAGACAAGAAGGGATGGCTTGGTCTATTTGCCTTCATCTTTGAGCCAGACCACCTGCTATGAAACTAACTGACCTTGGGGGAGGTTTGAGTGAACCCTGTCCTTATTTAGGATCAGATTGGGGTACCACCTACCTCCTCTTGTAGGGAAGCCTTGCCCCCAACTCTTGTGAGGTGGCACAACCATCTAGGCCACCCAGTTTTGGGAGACTTAAAGCCTCCCAGTGTATATTTGGCCCCAGGGGAGTGCTGGAGGAGAGTGTCACTACACAAGACCCTCTCTCTCTCCCTTCTATCAACACCCAATTCTGGCTAGCCCTTTTTAATGTTATAGCATACAAAATTAATTTGTTAATTTTTGCCAAATGGCCTTATGATTTGAAAAAGGATGTGAAACAGAAATCTGAGAAAAGAGCAGGAACGAAATGGAGGAAGGATCACAGGAAGAGGGAGAGAAGGGAAAAACAAATGGTAAAATAATAAAATAAAAATTTTAGTTATCCGCTAAGCTCATCTAAAGGCATCTTCTAATATAAGGCCAATTATTGGTACTACTTGTCAGGCAGGTGGAAGCTTTAAAACTGCCTGGGCAGTAATTCTGCCACAGGAGCCTTTATTATTGTTATCTCAGAAGGGATAGATACCATCTTTAGGAGGAGAGGGAGAGGTTTAAATCCATTGCAAGCTCCACTGAGCACTTGAATGCTGGAGGACAGGTAGCAATATCCACAGATGGGTAATCTAAAAAGCTAACATTGATATAGACTTTAAGATTTACAAATATATACAAATTTCTAGTTATATGATTTTTAAGGGAAATGGCCTTCCCAGTTTCTTTCAGGTAAACATATGGGCAAGAAAAAAATAGCATCAATGGCATTTCAGGATGACATATAAATTATACCTCCAATGTATTCAATTTTTGCCAAAATGGAAGCTGCCATTCTATGTAACTTTATAAGTTCCTCTCAAAGTAACTAGTTCTTTTTTAGCAATGTATGCCACTAGTTGCATATGAGAAATATGACTCATTTATGTTGCAGGATGACAAATTCTTTCTAAAATTATAATCTTTCAAATGAGAATCCTATTTTTTTTAGTGATTTCTATAAGTTAGATTGGAATCTATCAGTAGAAATTTTTTTCAATGTAAACATCCAGGTCTTTTTACCTTATGCAAATTTTGCCCATATCCTAATGTAAATCTATCACAGGTAGTCCACTTGATGTGCTAGGACTTTCTCTAGATTGCTTAATATTGAATACAGACTAACTAGGACAACAGGTGGTCCATCTGTTAGACTAACGTTCTAATGCACAATCCCCAGTTTACTTGTTCCTTCTGCGATATCTCCTCAATACCATTTATACAGTTTTTGTTATGTTGTCATGCAATGTGGTCTGCTCCTTTCCTCCTATTTAGTTCTAGGCCCCTTTCATTGTTCATTAGTCTGTCTGAGACATACTAACACACCAAAGATACATAATGCTCATTCAATTTAATATCACAAAGAAGATGATAGACATTCATCTCTTGGCTTTTCCTATAAGAATAGGCAAAATCTTTTGAATGATTAAAATAATCTGATTAAAGATTGCAACATTCTCATGCTTAACACAATAAGCACAAAGTCATCTATTAACAGGGGCATATGGAAGGTCTTACCCTTCCTTTGTGGAATCCTATAGGGACACTAAATGGAATCCTTTTTCCATTTAGACTTTGTGCTAGACATACTCTAAAATAGTGACAAACAACTTTTGGCCTATATAACTGTTGCCATTTTATCTTTGATTGCTATTAAGCCATCAGAAAGTCATCAACAAAGTTTTAGTTGCTGAATTACAGAATTTTACCTAATATTAACATATGTATAGGAAAAATCTAGTTAGAGGAGATTTTATGATAGCATTTTGCTTTCCTAAATCTAATGATTTTTAAAAGTCAAACAATAAGCATGATAGAACATGATAAAACACTTCAGTTTTCAGTCAACTGTGGATTTTCAAGATGTAGTCTGCTGTACCATTTACAAAATACCATTTACAAAAAGCCTGCTTGTTTCTTTCTCATACTTTCATCAAACTTTTTATAGAGATAGAAAATGAGAGTATGGTTAGTGCCATATTCTAAGAATTGGGTATTCTTTCCTCTTTCAGATGCCCTCAAACTTGGGCTGGCTCTAGTATGAATCTCTTCTTCATCTACTTTTTCTGTTTAACTGCTCTTCCCATTTTTCTTTCCATTTAGTGCCACTTTTTGATGTTGTACAATCCTATCCAACTCTTCATGACTATATGGACCATAGCACACCAAATTCTTCTGTCCTCTACTATCTCTTAAAGTCTGCCCAAGTTCATATTCATTGCTTCAATGACACTATCCATCTCATCTCCTCCTGCTCCCTTTTCCTTCTGCCTTCTATCTTTATCAATGTCAGAATCTTTTCCAATGAGTCCTTTCTTCTTATTATGTAGCCAAAGTATTTAAGCTTCACCTTTGCTATTTGTCTTTCTAATGAGTAGTCTAAATTATGTTCTAGTTCTTTTTTTTCTTAAAAAAAAAAACTCCTCTCCTCTTTTCTCTCTCTCTCTCTCTCTCTCTCTCTCTCTCTCTCTCTCTCACACACACACACACACACACACACACAAAGAGCTAGGAAGCCAGATTTGAACCCCCATAACTCCTGTTGCCTGGCCTGGTTTTCTATTCACTGAGCCACCTAGCTGCCACACACACCCCCTTTAAAAAATTAATTTCTTTAAGTATTGACTGGTTTGATTTCCTTACTGCCCAAGGGACTCTCACAAGCCCTATAATTTAAAAGGGTTGATTCTGCAGCATTCAGCTTTCCTTATAGTTCAACTCTCATAGTTACTGAAAAAAGCATAGCTTTGACTATATGGACCTTAGTTGGCAAAGCGGTATCTTTGCCTTTTAGTATGCTGTCCATATTTGCCATAGCTTTCCTTCCAAGGAACAAATGTTCTTAAATTTCATAGCAATTGCAATTGCCATCTGCTGTGATCTTTGAGCCCAAGATTATAAAATCTGACATTGTTACCATTTCTTCTATTTGCCAGGAAGTTTTGGGCCCCGTTGCCAAAGATCTTATTAGTTTTTTTTTTTAATGTAAAGCTTCAAAGCAGCATTTACACTCCTCTTTCACCCACATTAAGAAGCTTAATTCTTCTTTACTTTTTGCCATCAGAGTGATATTGTCAGCATAATATTTCTCCTACCAATCTTAATTATGACTTTTGATACATCCAGAGTGGCATTTCACATACTCTGTATATAAGTTAATAAATAAGGTTACAACATACAGCTTTGGTGGTACTCCTTTCTCAGTCTTAAACCAATCAGTTGTTTCATGTTTGGTTCTTGCTTCTTGACTTATATACAGATTTCTCAGGAGACAAGTAAGATGATCTGATACTCCTATTTCTTTGAGAACTTGCCACATTTTGTTGTAATACACACAGTCAAAGGCTTCAGTGTAGTCAATAAAGAAGAAATAGATGTTTTTCTGGAAGTCCCTTGCTTTTTCCATAATCTAGCAAAGGTTGGCAATTTGGACTCTAGTTCCTTTGCCTCTCTGAAAATCAGCCTGCTCTTCTGTTAATTCTTGGTTCAAATATTGCTGAAGCTTAGCTTGCAGAATCTTAAGCATGACCTTACTGGTATGTAAATTGAATGCAACTGTGTGATAGTTTGAAACACTTAGCATTGTCCTTCTTTAAGATTGGGGCATAAACTGATCTTTTCCAATCCAGTGATCACTACTGAGTTTTCCAAATTTGTTGGCATATTAAGTGCAACACTTAAACAGCATCATCTTTTAGGAATTTAAATAGCTCAGCTGAAATTCTGTCACCCCACAATAACCTTATTGTTTAGCTATGCTTCTTAAGGGCTATTTGACTTCATTCTTTAGGATGTATGGCTCTAATAGTGACATTAAGATTTTCTGTATATTCTTGTCATCTCTTCTTAATCTTTCCTACTTCTGTTAAGTTCTTATCATTTTTGTCTTTTATCATAGCCATTTTTGCATGAAATTTTCCTTTGATATCTAATTTTCTTGCAAAGATCTTGACTTTCACATTCTATTATTATGATACTGGAAGATGAACCTCTCAGGTTGGAAAGCGTTCAATATGTTACTAAGGAAGAGTGGAGAACAATTACAAGTTGCTCCAGAAAGAATGAAGTGGCTGAGCCAAAAACAAATGGAAGGTCAGCTGGGGATGTGTGGATGTGACCAAAGGAAAGTCCAATGCTGTAAAGATCAATATTACACAGTAACCTGTAATGTAAGATCTATGAATCAAAGTAAGTTCAATGTGGTCAAACAGGAGATGGAAAGTTTAAATATCAGGATCTTAGGTGTCAGTAAACTTTTATGGAAGGGAATGGGTGAATTAATTCAGGTGATCTTTATATATACTATGTGGGCAAGAATCTTCTGGGAGAAATGGAATAGCCCTCAGTTAAAAAAAAAGGATGAGGAAAGCATTACTAGGGTATAATCTCAAACCTGACAGAATCATATCTATTTGAATCCAAGGTAAACCATTCAACATAACAGTAATACAAGTCTATGTTTCAAACATTGATGGTAAAGAGGCCAAAGTTGATCGGTTCTTTGAAGACCTACATCTTCTTCCAGAAATAACACTTAAAAAAAAGACATCATATTCATCATAGGGGATTGGAATGCCAAAGTAGGAAATCAAAAAATAAAAGGGAAAAAAGGCAAGCTTGGTCTTGGAGTACAAAATAACGCAAGGCAGAGACTAACAGTTTTGTCAAAATAGCTTGTTGCTCTTAGCAAACACTCTTTTTTCAACAACCCAAAAGGCAACTTTTACATATGGACTTCACGTGATGGTCAACATTGAAATCAGATTGATTATATACTTTGCAGTCAAAGATGGAGAAGCTGTATAGAGTCAGTTAAAACAAGACCTGGAGCTCAGAATGGCTCAGATCATGTTCTTATTGTAAAGTTCAGGCTAAAATTGAAGAAAGTAGGGAAAACCATCAGACCACATAGGTATGACCTAAATAACTTCCCTTATGAATATGAAATGGAAATGGTGAGTAGATTTAGAGGATTTAATCATGTAAACGGGGCAGCTGGGCTAGCTCAGTGGATTGAGAGCCAGGCCTAGAGACTGGAGGTCCTAGGTTCAAGTCCGGAGTCGGACACTTCCAGCTGTGTGACCTTGGGCAAGTCACTTGACCCCTATCGGCCCCCCCTTACCACTCCTGGGCTAAGGACGGTCCCTAGCCAGGATGAAAAAGGAGGAGGGTTGGGTGTGGGGCTAGCAACCCCACCCTGTAAAAACTACATCTGCTAAAGAAACTGCAACCTAAAGTAGGGGCAGCTGGGCTAGCTCAGTGGATTGAGAGCCAGGCCTAGAGACGAAAGGTCCTAGGTTCAAGTCCGGGCTCAGACACTTCCCAGCTGGGTGACCCTGAGCGACCCATTGCCTACTGGTTGTGGCCCTATGCTCCTAGAATGGAGTCCCAGGAAAAAAAAATCATGTAAACATGGAAAGAAGTTCACAATATTGTAGAGAGGACAGTAAAAAAATCCTAAAGAACAGGAAAAGCAAGAAAGCAAACTGTCCATCTGATGAGGCTTTATAATTAGCTGAAGACACAAGGAAAGTGAAAGGCGAAAGGGAAAGATATAGCAATATATATTTCTTATATATCTATAGGAACTCTGATGATATATAGTTCAGTTATGGGGACTCCATTGTCATTGAAGAAAAAAGATGAATATAAAAATCTTGGCCAACCTTTCTTATTTTCAGATTTTGGTTTTCCTTCTTTTAGTTTCATCTTTAATGCTCTTAGGATGATATATGATTTACCTGGATTTCTCAACAAGCTTTTATGGTTCATAATCTTCTAAGTAAAAGAGTTTCCATGGGATGTCCTTGGCTCTCATCTCTTTCTACCTAATAAGGTGATGAAACTGCTGGTTGTAGCAACTGTTTTCCATTAAGCTTCATCTTCAACAAAACCTTTATCTTTAACTGACACAAAAATTCCTCCTTAATCATGTTCATATCTTTGTCAGTGTTTATCAGGAGAAATGCTGTATAAAACAGCCAAGTGTCCCCATGACATTTGTGTACTGCCTCCACTCCTGACCTAAAACACAATAAAACCAACTCAGCCAATTCCTCTTCCTTCCTTTCCCAGGAAAATCTGTAGCCCATCTTTCCATTTAGCTACAACTTTTTTTCGTGTTTTGGTTTCATTTTAAGCAATGTCAATATTGATTAATCAAGGGACAAGGATTTCACGTTACAGTACCAACAATCAAGTTAATGTTTATAGATGGACTAACAGGTGAGAGCTTTGGCAACCTGTCCCATTTTTTTTCTGCCACTAGCCCTAAAGAAGCAAGGGTGGAGAGCAGCTGGATGTCTCAGTGGACTGAGTCATGTCTAGAGATGGAAAGTCCTGGGTTCAAATCTGACCTTAGATGCTTCCTAGCTGTGTGACCCTGGGCAAGTCACTTAACCCCCCTTGCCTAGTAGCCCTTCTGCTCTTCTGCCTTGGAACCAATGTACAGTATTGATTCTAAGATGGAATATAAAGGTTTAAGAAAAAAGAAAAAAAAGAAGCAAAGGAAAAGGCTACATAAGACTGAGAGTAATTTTGTTTAAGATTTGTTTCTTGGATTGCTATGGCCAAATAATTCATCACCAAGGGCCTGGCCTAAGAGTCCACATAGTAAAAAGCCAGCCTTTAAGTCAAGAAGATCAGGGTTCTAATCCCAGCTCTGACAGATTGGTTTGGTCACCCTGAGCAAGTAGCATAATCTCTCAGTTCTTCCAGCAATTCTCAATTTTATGTCACAGGGCAATCCAAATGAGGACCTGCCCTGTGACATAAAATTGAGAACTCATCAATGAAACTCACAGGTCCAAAAAAAGAATCAACAAAAACATATTATTATTTCTTTGATGCCTTCTGGTGAATAGAATTGTGGAGAATATATAAACTAATTAATTATTGTCATATTTTTACTTCTCTCAGCATCATTTTTAACTGTAATGAGCTTTGGATAAACTTCTTGTAGGTAATCAACCAAAAAAACATTTATTAAGCACTTACTATATATATATATATATATGTATATATATATATATATATATATATATATGCTATACAGTGATGAGTTCAGGATGACTCTTAGCTTGAAAGTCCAAGGGACTGGGAGGATGGTGTTGCCCTCTACAATACTAGAGAGACGATAGAAAGTTTTTAGGGGGAAAGATGATAATAAGTTCTATTTTGGACAAATTGAATTTAAGATGTCTATTGGTAAAGCAGATGAAGTGTGTAGCCAGCACTGTTTGACAAATTAGAACAATTATTACAGCCATTTCTGGATATATACCTACCTTCCTTCTTGTCAAACCCTGCCCTCATGATAAAGAAAAACATTAAAGCAAAATCAATGAATAAGTATTATATAAGTGCTTACTATGTTCTAGGCACTGTTCTAGGTGCAAAAGATACAGGTATAAAGAATGAAATAATCCCTACTTGCAATAAATTTAAATTCTAGTGGAGGAGATATACATTTAAAATATATTTAGGGGCAGCTGGGTAGCTCAGTGGATTGAGAGCCAGGCCTAGAGACAAGAGGTCCTAGGTTCAAATCCGGCCTCAGACACTTCCCAGCTGTGTGACCTTGGGCAAGTCACTTGACTCCCATTGCCTACCCTTACCACTCTTCAACCAAGGAACTAATACACAGAAGTTAAGGGTTTAAAAAATATTAAAAAAAATATATTTAGCATAAATATAAAGTTAATACATATATAGCTACTACAAGGTAGTTTGAGAAGGAAGGCACTAGCATCTGGGAAGAATCAAGAAAAGCTTAATATATGTAACAATAAACAGAGTACCCAAATGTTATGATAAAAGAGGAGAGAGAGCGAGTCTATGAGGTGAGACTTTTTTCTAGCTTTCCCCGCCACTGAATATGCACTGCGGTAGACTTCAAGGGGGCGTCACCCCTAAAGTGGGTGACCTGGATGGTCATGCTGCCCCACAGGAGTTAGGGACAAGGCTTCCCTATAAGATGAGATATGGGGGGCCCCAATCCAATTCTGAATGATGGCGGGGTTCACACAAGCTTTCCCTGAGGTCAGTCAACTTTACAGCGGGTGGTCTGGCTTCAAGATGGAGGCAGCCAGACCAAGCTGTGATTCCCCTCCCCCTTGTCTCTCAGGCACTCTGGAATGCCATCTGACTATTGAATGGCTTTTATTAAAATCAATATAGG
The DNA here is from genome assembly GCF_016433145.1 of Gracilinanus agilis. Lineage (NCBI taxonomy): Eukaryota > Metazoa > Chordata > Mammalia > Didelphimorphia > Didelphidae > Gracilinanus > Gracilinanus agilis. Next base: position 399,605,971 of record NC_058130.1, read on the forward strand.
GATTGGGGAAAGGGGTGAAGGACAGAGGGATTTTGGGGTGCCCTCTTCTCTATTTCTATGGGGTCCATCACTCAGGTGGGAACCTTTGGGGTTCTCACTCTTAAGCGTCTCCCCTCATCTCTTCTCCTTCAGTTTCTATTTCTATTTCCTATTTCTGTCCTTTACTATAATTGCAAGTCAAACCAGAAAGGGTCTCTCAGCAAGGTTGGGTAATGGGGGAAGAAGCCTAAGAGATGGCTCCCAAAATGGAGTCCAAACACTTAGCTGACTCAATGATTAAAGTCTTGCTGTGTGGGAAGCGATGGAATCTTTGACCAGGGAATCAGGGTTTCAATGTTCAAAGAAAGATCCTCAGGATTGGATTCGAGCTGAGATGTTTTCCTCCTCTCTCTCTCAGTCCTCCACCTGAAGTCCTTCTCCTTTCCTTCCTCTTTCAGTAACTGTCACCAACTGTCAGCTACTCCTTCTCTGGCTCCTCCTGTCCCATCCACCTTGCACGAATCCCATTCTTACATATAGGAAATTAGGTCTGAGTTGCATCTTAAAAGAAAAAAGATTTTAGAAGGGAGAAGTAAGAGGCAGAACACAAAGGATGGACAATGCAAAGGTGTGATGATGGGAGCTAGACTATCATGTGTGGGGAACATCAATTTGTCTGGACCACAGAGTATGAGAAGGGGAATACTATCCAATAAGTTTGGAAAGATAAATTGGGATCAGGTTGTATAGGGTTTGAAAAGCTCAAGAGATTTTATTTCAGGAATAAAAGGAAGCTACTGGAGTTGGCTGTATTAGAGGAGTTACATGGTCAGAACTGCTTAAGAAAAATTAGTTTGGCAGTAGTAGGGTAAACATGAGTCCTGATAAACTTAAGGCCAAATCAAGCAATGAAGAAGTTGTTGAAATGATTTGTGTGAGAGGTAATAAGGTCTGGAATGAGGTTTCTGTGTAAATGGAGAGACACCCTTCAAATACAAGAAATTTTGAGAGATAGAAATAGTAAGATCTGGCAACTGAGTGCATATGTGAAGGAGAGTGGTGCTTTTGGCAGAAATTATGTTCAATTTGAGATGTCTCTAGTGTATCCAGATTGAAATATTCAGTTGCATAGGCAAGTGGTAATCAGAAACAAAAAATCTGGTAGTCATCTGCATAAAGATGATGGTTAAACCCATGTGAGCAGATAAGGTTACCAAGACTGAGAACCTAGAAGGAGAGGAGAGCCTAGGCCATCCTGAGGAACACCCCTAGGTTATGGAGTCTGCTGTGAATGATGATCCAGCAAAGAAGGAATGACAGGAGAATTAGGAGACACTGCTGCCATGAAAGCCCAGAGGACAAAGTGTAGAGAGAATCAGAAAGAGGAAGAGAAAGATCAGAAGATCCTAACCCTGTGTCATGAATTCTTTTGGCAGTCTGATGATACCTATGGACCCCTTCTCAGAATAAAGTTTTGTATCAAATAAAAAGGATTACAAAGGAAACCAAAGGTTAGTAAAAATAGACACAACTTCACCCAAATTTAGTGTCTCACTGAAATCTATCCACAAACTTCAGGTTAAGAAGCCCTAAGATAAGTCCAGAAGGATTCAGACTGAGAAAAGACTATCAGCTTTGGCCATTAAAGGATCATTGGTAATTCTGATGACTGGATACCAAATTAAAACAGGCTGAGAAGAGAGGAACTGGAGGCAGTTGAGCACAGACAACTTTTTCAAGGAGTTGATGGCTGAAAAAGGAAAGAAAGACAAATGATAGCTTGAGGGACAGTAGGACTTTTTAAAAATGGCAGACTTGGGCATGTTTTGAAGGCAGCAGAGAAGCAATTGGTTGTCAGAGAGAAAATGAAGATTCAGAGTGATGTGGGGATGACTGAGGTTGCAATCTGCTATAGAAGATGTAAGGATATAGGATTGAGCACAAATGTAGAAGGGTTAGCCTTGGCAAGAAGTTCCACCTTTGTTAGACAATGGGGGAAGAAGAATCAGAGAAGATATAAAGGGATTTGAGATGAAGAGAATAGGAGTAGAAGAAGCTTAAATTAAATGACCTCCATTTTCTCAGTAAAATAAGAAGAAAGTTCTTTAAATATGAGAGGGAAGGAAAGGGGAGGTAATGTTGAGGGATGGTGGATTTGAAGTTTCAAGGAAGGGAAGGTCTGGAATTGCTTCTGTGGGGTGATGGGGAATCAGTTAAGGAGAAATGAAAGGACTGGATTGCTGCAGTAATGGCCTAGTTTTAAGATGGATAACATTTGTATTGTGGCCATTTATAGTGTGACCATTCAGCATTGCTTTCAATTTTCCTCTATCTTTGTTCAGGGGCTCATAAGTAAGGGCACAGGAGCCCAGTGATGGGTGCAATCTAGGGTAGACCTTTAGCAAGAGAAAAGCAAACATAGGGAAGGGAGCAAAGGATTCAAGAGGAGAGAACAGCATAGAGCTAAAATGGGTTACTACTGGATTAGAGTTGGAGAGAGGAAATAAAATACAGAGTAGCATTAATGGTTGGGAAAACATTGAGGCAGGTAAAAGGAAAGGTGTTGAGGGGGTAGCTGGATGACTCAGTGGATTGAGAGTTAGGCCCAGAGATGGGAGGTCCTATGTTCAAATCTGGTCTCAGATACTTCCTAGCTGTGTGACCCTGGGCAAGTCACTTAATCCCCATTGCCTCGCCCTGCCTGCTCTTCTGCCTTAAAACCAATACAGAGTATAGATTCTATGATAGAAGGTAAGGGATTAAAAAAAAAAGGTGTTGATTAGGGCAAAGAAAAAGTGTAAAAAGGATGAAACAGGGAGAGGTAGAATGATAGGAAATTACAGTCAGTTACAAACTGTTGTTCGATCATTTCAATCTGACTCTTTATGACATCTTTTGGGGTTTTCTTGGCAAAGATACTGGAGTGGTTTGCCATTTTCTTTTCTAGCTCATTTTTACAGAGGAAATAAGAGGCAGGAAAGGTTAAATGACTTGCCCAAGGTCACACATCTAGGCTAGACTTGAACTCAGGAAGATGAGTCTTCCTGACGCCAGGCCCAGTGCTCTATTATACATCATCTGAATGTGTGGTTGAAGTAGAATGAAGGAATAGGATATAGAACTTAAAAGAGATTGAGGAAATGGCAGGTTAGGGAGTTTGAGGAAGCATCTATATAGATAATAAAACAACTAATATAATGAATCCTGATAATATTTACAACATTCTGTTTTCTTTTTTTTAAACCCTTGTACTTCGGTGTATTTTCTCATAGGTGGAAGAGTGGTAAGGGTGGGCAATGGGGGTCAAGTGACTTGCCCAGGGTCACACAGCTGGAAGTGGCTGAGGCCGGGTTTGAACCTAGGACCTCCTGTCTCTAGGCCTTACTCTCACTCCACTGAGCTATCCAGCTGCCCCCTAACATTCTGTTTTTCAAAACCCCTGCCTCCTTGCTGAGAAGAAGGATCATAGGATCATAGCTCTAGAGCTAATGTCCATTTTGGAGGAATCTAGTCCACCTCCCTTATAAAAGTTATGAGATTAGAACACGATAGATTTAGAACTGAAAAGAACCTCAGAAGTCACTGTGTAAGTATACAATTTTACAGATGAGGAAAATGAAGAAAGGAAGTGAAGGTCAGAAACAGAAGGACAAGTGCCCTACTCTATTCAGTACATCCTACTTCCCCTTAATCTTGCTAGATGCTACCAAGAATGCCTATAATCTCCTATAATCACCCCATTTTTTAGAATAATTTTTTTCTCAGAACAACCTTTTGAGGTATATTATCTCATGTGATTCTCACAACAATCCTGTGAGATAGGTATCACAGCTAGTACTACTTCCAATTAATAGCTAAAGAAACTAAAGCTCAGAGAAATTATATAACTTGTTCATAGTCACATAGCTATTGTGTCAAAAAAGGGATTCAATCTAGGTTTCAACTCCTAATCTAGCATTCTATTATATTACATATGTCATGTGGGGCTTTGAATGGGTGGCTGGCAATTTCAGGTCGACTGATATTGAATTACCTGGATTTATATTTCACTCTCATAGAAAATTATATCACTTTAACACCTCTAGCAAAGTTCTTTCCCTTTCTTTACACACAGACAACTCTACCTTAATTCAGGATCCACATTACCTCTCACCTAGTCCATCACAACAGCCTCCTAATTGGACTCTTGGCTTCTAGTTGTTCCCCTCTTTAGTCCATCTTCAATTAAGATGCCAAAATGATCTTCCCAAAGCTTATCCCTAACTGTGCTATTCTTCTGATCAAGGATCTTTTATGGCTCCCTACTGCTTCTAGGATAAAACAATTCCTTAGCCAGCCACTTAAAATGCCTTTTCAAATTGCCTCTTGTTTATCCAGGTTTATTTCACATCTTTTTACATATTCACTATTCTAGCCCAGTGATTCCCAAAGTGGGCGCTACCAGCCTCTGATGGGTGCTGCAGCAATCAAGGGAGGCAGTGATGGCCACAGGTGCATTTATCTTTCCTACTAATTGATATTAAAATTAAAAAAAATTAATTTCCAGGGGACTAAGTAATATTTTTTCTGGAAAGGGGGTGGTAGGCCAAAAAAGTTTGGGAACCACTGTTCTAGTCAGAGGGCAAGTGGTTGCTACAGTGGATAGTGCTGGTCCTGGAATCAGGAAGGCCTGAGTTCAAATCTAGCTTCAGACACTAGCTATGTGTTCCTGGCTAAGTCACTTAACCCAGTTTGCCTCAGTTTCCACAACTGTCAAATGAGCTGGAGAAGGAAATGGCAAACTACTCCAGTGATCTTTGCCAAGACAAACCCCAAAGAGGTCACAAAGCCTGAAAATGACTAAATGCCACCACCACCATATGCCAATCAAACTAGCATACTTGCTATTCTGAGCCCAGCATTCCAGTAACTGTGTCTGTGACTAGATAAACTATCCCCACCTCTGCCACTTTAACTACATAATTTTATTCAACAGTTAGCTCCTGAGCTCCTAACCTCCTTCTGGAAGCCATTACCTACCAACCTACTTGTTAGTTGTCTCCTCCTCCTCAAAAGGGCAGGAATGTACTCACTTGTCTAGATATTATCCCCTCCTCTACCCTCCTCCCCAGTAGAATGTAAACTGCTTGAAGGCAGGGAATGTGTCTCATTTTGTTTTTGTACCACCAGTACCTAGCACAGAGTAGGCATTTCATTGGCTTGGAGGTTTCCCTTCTATTCACAAGCTTTGTGAATAGATTTAGAGCCTCTGCTTTAGAGCCATTGAAAACCTATGGAGAAGTGGGAGATAAACCCAAAGTCAACTGAGGTCACATACCAGCTTGTAGCAGGAAAATCTGATATATAGTCAAAGATTTTCACTAGGATTACACAAAAGCAATCCCTAAATAGCTGCTATTTAGATAACATGATATCTGATGAAATACAGATTGCCATCCAGTTTAAAAAGGAGGAAAGGAGGAAGATGAAGAAAGAAAATGAAGCAAAAATGATCCTTTAAAAAAAAATGACAGAATAAATGTGGCATCAATATAATGCCACGCTCTAGACCAAATCATGAACGCATGGCAACATTTAAGCTTCTCCATGACTGTGAAGTGCAAACGTTATAGACATTAAGTCTAGGTCTTGATGAGTTCCAAAAGCGACCATTAAGTATAATGAACATTAATGACAAGATTGCAACAACGTGGCTACGGATAACAATAGTGTGTCACTAGTGAAATAATGCTCAAAGCATAATTCTATAAGATTGAACAAATAAGTACAAGCTACTACTAAGTTTTTTTTGTATATGATCTAAAGTATAATAATTCTCAATTTCTCACTTCTATTTGTCCCAAATACACAAATGGCAAATCCTAATTCTATTTCCACATCTTTCCTTTTCTCTTCACTTACATACCCATCCATGTAATTGACCATATTGATAGCCAAACTTACAGAAATCATGTGATTATCCTAATAGATGCAGAAAAAGCCTTCAACAAAATACCCATTCCTATTAAAAACACTAGAAAGCACAGGAATAAATGGGCCATTCCTTAAAATAAGTAGTTATCAACCTAAAACATTTAGCAAGTAACATTTGCAATGGGATAAGTTAGAATCCTTCCCAAATAAATCAGGAATGAAGCAAGAATATACATTATCACCATTATTATTTAACATTGTATTAGAAATATTAGCTTTAGCAATCAGGAAAGAAAAAGAAATTGAAGGAATTAAAGTAGGTAATGAGGAAACTAAACTTTCACTTTTTGCAGATGATATGATGGCATACTTGGAGAATCCTAGAGAATCAACTAAAAAGCTAGTTTAAATAATTAACAACTTTAGTTAAGTTGCAGGATACAAAATAAATCATTAGCATTTCTATATATTACCAACAAAGTCGCAGCAAGAGTTAAAAAGAGAAATTCCATTTAAAATCATTCTAAATAATATAAACTATCTGTGAATCTACTTGCCAAGGCACAATAACAAAACGCTTTTCACACAAATAAAGTTAGATCTAAATAACTGGGAAAATGTTAATTGCTCATGGTCAAACTAATATAAAAAAATGATAATTCTACCTAAATTATTTATTTGGTGCCATACCAATCAAACTACCAAATAATTATTTTATAGAACTAGAAAAAATAAAATTCATCTGGAAGAACAAAAGGTCAAGAATATCAGGGGAACTAATGAAAAAAACACGAAGGTGTCCTAGTAGTACCAATCTGCTACTGGCTAAGGAATAGAATGGTGGATCAATGGATTAGATTAGATACACAATATATAGGAGTAAACGACTTTAGCAGCCTGGTGTTTGATAAACCCAAAGATCTCACCTTTTGGGATAAGAAAGAACTCTAACAAAAACTGCTGAGAAAATTGGAAAACAGTATGGCAGAACCTAGATATAGACCAATATCTCATACCATATACTAAGATAAAGTCAAAATGGATATATGATTTAGATATAAAAAGTGATAACTTGATTGGGGAATACAGAATAGCTTACTGATAGATCTTTGGAAAAGGGAAGAATTTATGACCAAACAACATAGAGAGTATTGTAAGATATAAAATGAATAATTTTTATTAAATTAAAAAGCTTTTTCACAAACAAAACGAATGTAACCAAGATTAGAAGGGAAACTGGGAAAAAATTTTGTAACAATTTTCTGACAAAGATCTAATTTTTCAGGTTTATAGAGAACTAAGTAAAATTTGTAAGAGGCATTCCCCAATTGACAAATGGTCAAACGTTATGGAACAAGAATTTTCAGATGAAGAAATCAAAGCCATCAATAATCATATGAAACAGGTACCACCTCACACCTATCAAACTGGCCAATATGGCAGTAAAAGAAAATGATAAATGTCAGGGATTGTGGCAAAATTGGGACACTAGTGCATTATTGGTGGAGTTGTGAACTGATCCAACTATTATGAAGGGCAATTTGGAACTATGCCCAAAAGGCTATAAAACTGCATACTCTTTGATCCAGTAATACTACTACTGGGTCTGTATCTCAAAGAGACAATAAAAAAGGAGAAAGGACCTTCTACTTGTACAAAAATATTTATAGCTGCTCTTTTTGTAGTGGCAAAGAATTGGAAACTGAGGGGATATCCATCAATTGGGGAATGGCTGAACATACTGTGTTACATGTTGGTAGTGGAATACAATTGTGCTATAAGAAATGACGAACAATGACTTCAGAAAAAGTTGGAAAGATCTGCAGGAACTGATCTGATGTAGAGCAAAATAAGCAGAACTGGAAGAACATTGTATGCAATAACAGCAATATTGGATGATGATTATTTGTGAAAATTTGGCTCCTCTCAGCAGTATAATGATCTGGAGAAGCTTGTTATCCACCTCCAGAGAAAACTGTTGGAGTCGTCTTTCACATCAGTGTATTTATGGTTTTATTTTGGGGTTTGGGTTATGAATGAGTGTGCTCTTGCAACAATGACCAATATGGAAGTGTGTTTTGCATGACAATAAAAATAAAATTAAAAAATAAATAAAACTCTTCATAAACTGGCCCCTTCCAGTATTTCCACATTACTTCTCTCTATTTTTTCTATGTTCTAGTCATACTGGCTTACTTGCTATCTTCCTCACACACAAATATCCAAAGAAATGTTGATAATTTATGTGGGTTTATTTTACATCCTGCAGTTCTCCGGAAGTTACTAATCCAATTAATTCTTATCTGACTTTTTACAAAGTAAATGATCATTTCATCCCTACGAGCAAGACTTTTGTTTCCTCTTTGTGCTTATTTCTTTAATTTCTCTTTCTTGTCTTGTCTTATGCCACAGTTTCTAGCACAATTATAAAACAGTATTGAGGATAAATGACATCCTTTGTTTACTTCTGCTCTTCCTGAAAAGGTCTCTAGCTTGTCCCTATTATTTATAATGTTGGCTCCTGGTTTAAGATACTTCTTATATTAAATAAGTCCATCTATACTGTATCATGGAAGGAATTTAGCAGGTCCCTTTCTTTTCTCATTAAAAAAAAAAATAAAGGGGCAGCTGGGTAGCTCAGTGGAGTGAGAGTCAGGCCTAGAGACAGGAGGTCCTAGGTTCAAACCTGGCCTCAGCTACTTCCCAGCTGTGTGACCCTGGGCAAGTCACTTGACCCCCATTGCCCACCCTTACCAATCTTCCACCTATGAGACAATACACCGAAGTACAAGGGTTAAAAAAAAAAATAAAAAACAGGTAATATGGAATGAAGAGAACTGACTTCGAAACCCATCAAGGATTAGTTTTTTCCCCCTTGGTGAAGCTCACTTAACACCTTATTTAATTTCTTTTTCTGAGATTGGGCTATTTATTACCTCTATTTCTGGTTCTGTAAATATTTTATATTTTGGAAATATTCATTTCATTTAGATTATCAGTTTTAATAGCACATATCTGGGAAAATAGTTTCCTTTTTGTTGTTGCTGTGAATTCACCTTTTTTTGTCATTTGGTAATTTGGTTTTTCTCTTAAAATAAAAATCAAATAGGCAGCTGAGTGGCATGGCAGGTAGTGGGCTGGGCTTGTAATCAGTAAGACCTAAGTTCAAATTAAGCTTCAGACACTAGCTTTGTGACCCTAGGCAAGTCACTTTTTCTAAGATTCTGATTGCTTTGTTGTTCATTTTAAATCATGTCCAACTTTTCATGACCCCAATCGGTGTTTTCTTGTCAGATACTGGAATGGTTTGCCATTTCTATCTCCAGCTCATTTTACAGAAAAGGAGATTGAGGTCAACAGGATTAAGTGACTTGCCCAGGGTCACACAGCACCAATTGCTACACCTTGCCCTTTTTACTGAATCCTAATAAATTTTATGTTTCAAGTATTTCCTAAACAACTTTTTAAAACTTAGAATCCTGATCAAAACAATGATTAAACATTGAATGTCCAACAGAATTAATATGAAACACAAAGGTCACCTTACAGAGAGAAGTGATGGACTTAAAATACACAAAGAGACCAGACCGGTTTTCAGACATGGACTATATGGGAAATTTTTTTGCCAGTCTATGCAGCTATATATTGAGAACTTTTTTTCATTTAAAAAAATCTGCTTAACAGGAGGGAGGTAGTAGAAGGGTCAGAATAATAAAGAGATTTAGGCTATCATATTGTGTAAAGGGAATCCCTTCCTCCTAGAGTTGTGAATTTTCTTCCCGTCTGACCTCTCCCATTAGTGTGGCTGGAATGCTCCAAACAGAGGTCACAGATTAAGAGCTCTAGGAACATGACCAGAACTAAGGGTTACAAGTCAGGGTCAGAGAGACTTTGATTGGTTCCTGAGATATGAGAGACCAGCTCAGAGAGAGACAGGAAGGGACATGGAGAATAGGGTGAAAAAGGACGAGACTGTTGAGATCGAGGTCTTTTGAGCGAGTTTTCTGGGATTGATTCTTCTATTCCACTCGGCGTTGGTGGCTTGGGTGGAAGACACCCTCATGGACTGTTAAGACTCTTGCTCCGAAGAGACTACTAGACTTCCACGTGGAGATGGATCAGACTTTAGGGTGTTAGGCTAGGAAATATTTTCTACTTCCTTCCTTCTTTCTTTCTTATACTATATATTAAACTAAATTGTTAAAAGGTACTATCATCCTTGTGACTTAAGAGCTAATTTTATAAGCAGCAAACACAACAATTTTTTTTTACTAATATTATTTAACAAAACCAATTTCTAAATTAGATGTAGCATTTTAATTATTACATATTATATTTATTTTCATTATTATAATATGCCATATTTTTCAACTTTTTCATTATTAATTTTAATTTATTGCTATGCAGTAGTGTTACTTAATTAAAATTCAACCAATGAATCACATGACCAAAGAGAAACAGTGAAAATACTCTGTATAATCTTGCTAGTAAAAAAATATTTCCATGCACTGTCTTAATGAGGTAGGGTTCTTTTAATATTACTGCTGAATGAAGTATGGATTATTTATTAAAAAAAATAATCTTCTAAATGCACAGGATTTTAAATGGCTACCATTTCTATTTTAAAAATCATTACACTTGTAAGACACGTGCTATATAAGAAATATAAAAAACATGAGAATGTTTCTTGTAAACAATATACTGTCAGATCCTGCTTTCTAATCCATTCTCTTTGTTCTATGACTGAATTCATAATTTTCAGTAATGATCATTACTTGCATATTTCCCTCTATAATATTCTCTTCTACCTTCTCTTTGTGTGAGATGGAATTGTTCATTATTCTCCAGTATACACTGATTTAGTATTAGTAATTATAGATTGGAAACTTCCTATAGAAAAATAGTGAAGTTAGGTGCCCTCTACTAGGAGATATCAATGACTCAACTGAGAAATTGCAAACCTAAGGAATATTACAAGATAAAGAAATATAACATCTCATATTACACTCAGAAGCATTAGGAAAGATTAAGGACAGAGGAAGGAGGACAGGACAAGATGGAGAAATATATAAAACTGCTGAGATGATAAAGCAAAGGTCGGCAAGGTATGGCTCTTAAGCCATATCTGGCTCCACTTCCCAAATGGCCAGCCCAGGCAGAGCCCCCAGAGGGCCCTTCAGCCCCCACCCCATATTCCAGCTCCTTCCGCCTCCATCCTCCTCCTTCGGCAGGAGTTTATGGCTCTCAAGGCCAAAAAGGTTGCCGACCATTGCGATAAAGGATGGGAAAGATTAAGGAGGAAGAAAGATAGGAAAAGATAAAGAAATATAACATACAAACACTCAGATGCTGGGAAAGAGAAGATAGCATTGTGTGGTAACCCTTTAAATTCTGAGTAAATCTGGGCATCTGGGCCCACTACTTCTGGGGCCTCTCAGACTGTGGAGCCATGCTCTCTCACCGCCCCACCCCCCATCTCTCCCCAAGCAGTGTTCCCTCATTCTATAACCCCCTCACACAGACTGCCCTCTCAGCTCATTAGAGTGATTCATGCCGGACCCGCCCCCCCCTCCCCCCAATTCTACTCCACACATCTTCTGTTTCCTTACTACTCTTAAGAAAATTGTGCTCAGTACTTGTCTGTTAATGGAGCTTTCGCTCCCTTGTCCCTCTTTTCTTTTTCTCTCTCAGAGCCCAATTGCATGTTCTTATTCTTTTTTTTCCTTTAAAACTACCCTCCACAAACCCACCCTCCATGGTTAATTTTGCTCATGACTAATGTTACGTTTTTTTCTCCCCTCTTTTCTCCCTCCTGTTTCCTTGCTGATTGAAATGTTATTTCTATACCCAGATCAATGTTGTATTCTTCTCTTCTCTGATCAGTGCAGATATGGGTTTGTACTGCTGGTTCCCATACCCCATCCTCCCTGCACCTTTAACAAGAGCAATAATTTCTGCTACCTTCCTCTTTGTTCTTCCCCTCACCTTTCCCCCTAACTTCCTTTCCCTCTATCCTTCCTATCTTAAGATCACCAGAACCAAACCAAACCACTCCTAGGCCTTTGTCTCATGTAACTCCCCCTATAACCTCTGATTTAAGGGTTCTGAGAGGACACTTTAATCCTTACTTTCTGCTTTAGAATCAATACTGTATATTGGTTCTAAGGCCGAAGAGCAGTAAGGGCTAGGCAATGGGGGTTAAGTGACTTACCCAGGGTCACACAGCTGGAAAGTGTCTAAAGCCAGATTTAAACCCTCCAGGACATCTTGTCTATCAATCCAATGAGCCACTTTGATACCCCTAATTCTCTTTTAAACAATTCATCTTTTTACTCTATTACAAAAAATAATATGGAAATGGGTTTTGAGTGATAAAACATGTATAACCCAGTGGAATTGCTTGTCATCTCTGAGAGGGGGGAGAAGAGAGGAGGGAGAGAACATGAATCACGGAACCATGGGAAAAATATTTTAGAAAATAAAATTTAATTTAAAAAAAGAAAAAAAATAAACTTTATCTTTGTTTAGCCCTTACATTTACTCACTCATTTTTATCAATTTTATCTGTCTCTTCACTCCTTTGTATTCCAAACTTTTTCTGCAACAGTTTTCATTAAGAATGTCTGGAAATCTTCTATTACATTAAAGATTATTTTTTCCCTATGGGATCATATTCAGTTTTGTTGGATAAACTATTCTTGATTTTAAGTCCATTTTTTTTTCTTTCTGAATTATATAATTCAAGCTCTCTGGCTCCCAATAGTGGAACCTGCTAAATCTTCAGTGGTCCTGATTGTAGGCTTCTTAGTACTAGAATTCTTTCTTTCTGGCTGTTTGAAGTATTTTTTTTGTTTTATCTGGACGCTCTAGATTTTGGTTCCTTGGTCCCTGAAAGTTTTATTTTGGGGTTTCTTTCAGGAGGTGACCAGTGTATTGCCCCCACCAATTTTCACTTTGTTTACCGGTTCTGAGATATGTTAAAAAATACACATATTTCTTATGATGTGTAGGTTTCCCTTTTTTGTATGTGGATTTCATATTGTCTAATGATTCTTAAAGCCTCTGTCCTCATTCAGTTAGTTTTGGTAAGGGATATATTTTCTTCTATTGTTTTCAATTTTTGGACTATTATTTTATTTTATTTTTAAACCCTTACCTTCTGTCTTGGAGTCAATACTTTGTATTGTCTCCAAGGCAGAAGAGTGGTAAGGGTGGGCAATGGGGTTCAAGTGACTTGCCCAGGGTCACACAGCTGGGAAGTGTCTGAGGCCAGATTTGAACCCAGGACCTCCCATCTCTAGTCCTGACTCTCAATCCACTGAGCTACCCAGCTGCCCCCACTTTTGGACTCTTTTAAAGGCAAGCCAGATTGTGCAGTGGACCTAAAGTCAGGAAAGTCTAAGTTTAAATCCCATTTAAGATACTAACTCTCATTTAACCTACCCAATCTCAGTTTCTTTATCTGTCAAACATAGAACCTGCCTCCCAGAATAAAATGAAATATTTGTAAAGTGCTTTACCAACCTTAAAGTTATATATAGATGCTAGCTATTACTATTATTATTTCTTGTTTTCTCATGGAATCAATCACTTCTTTTTGATCAATTCTAATTTTCAAGAACTGTGTTGCCTGAGTCTGGCTTTCTGTGACCCTAAGCAGGTCACTTAAACTCAGTTTCTTCATCTGTAAAATGGAATAATAATAGCACATCCCTCCTAAGGTTTGCGACATTATTCCTAATCTGATGAATACAATGAGGATACAATGCAATGAAACTTCAAAAGAGTTGCCTTAGAAGCAGACTGACAGATGAACATTTCCTTTCCTTTGGCCCCCTCTTTAAAAAGTTTGCCTATCACCGCTCTAAACCGTCTTCATAGAGATGACAAAGTGACTTTCTTAAAAGACGGGTATGAGATGATGTCAAACCCTTATTCAATAAACTCTGTTGCCTCCAGCATCAAATACAAATTCCTTGGTTTGGCATTTTAAAGTCCTTTCCAATATGCTCTAATTTGCCTTTTGAAGCTCATTGTGATTTCCTTTGTTCTTTACAGTCAGGTCACACTAGCCTTCCCCCTCCTCTTCCCAGCTGGCATTTCATCTTGTCTCCTGTCTTTGTATCTGGGCTGTGTATCAGGCAGGGATGCAGTGCTCCCTCACCTCTGCCTCCCTGGTTCCGTCTTTCCTGGTCCCTCACCCTACCCCAACACTCCTCACTTCTGAACATACTTGTTGGTCTAACTCTCAAGACAGAATGTACACTACATAGTGAAGAGGACCTTTCATTTTGTCTTCAGCTCCCTGGTGCCCAGCATATGGCCTGGCTTCTAGCAGGCACTTAGGGAACACATATTGATTGGTTGATTCATCTTCTCTAACACCTAATCAAACTCTGCATGTATTAGGTCCTTAATGTTTTTTAAGCTCTGTTAGATGTGTAGGGGAAAAGGAGAAAATGAACTCGTGCGGAGGGGAGGCAGAATACCAGCTGAGGAGGATAAGTTGGCCTTGTTGTTCAGTTATTTTCCAGCTGTGTCTGCCTTTTCCTGACCCCTTTTGGGGTTTGCTTGGCAAAAATACTGCAGTGATTTGACATTTCCTTCTCATTCTACAGATAAGGAAACTGAGGCAAACAGACAAGTGACTTGACCAGGGCTACATAGCTAGTAAATATATGAAGACAAATTTGAGTCTACTTGACTTCAGCCTCAACACTATCTATTATGCAACCTCGCTGCCTCTAGGTTGAACTAAATGACCTTTAAAGTCTATCAGAACTCCAAATCTCTATGGAATAATCATGAATCTGGATGTGGATTAATGTTAAATAAACAGCAGCACATAACCCAATTATATAGCATAAGGAGAAAGGCAATTCATTTTGAACAAAAACTTTGGGAAACTGAATAAATCTAAGAGGCTATTAAAAACATGACAAAACTCAGGAAAGAACAATAATAAATTAAAATAAGGGTCATCAGATTGCTGCATGAATCTGTTCTAAGTCTCTTCATATAACTTCATGATGAATAAACACCATCAGTGGAATTGTCTTTAAAGCACAAAGAGCAGCCAGAAGTTACCACATTTCCAAATAATTTCTTGATTGTCTGAAAAGCATTTTAAAACCATATGTACAATTATAGTAATGTAAAAGAAAAAAATACTAAAAAAAATCAGAAATCAGATTAAATGCAATGATCTTTTTTTTAAACCACTGCACCAACAGCAAAAGATGCTCTTTATAAGACTGGTGCTGATTTTCAAGATACAATGTATAGGTTGGCTGGTTTTGCTAATTTTTTAAGGCAGAGGTCTATGGGGATAGAGACTGTTGTATAAAAAACAAATAGCATCATGAAGCAAGCAACATGGTTCAGTGGTTTGAGAGCTGACCTGGAGATGGGAGGTCCTGGGTTCAAAACTGAGCTCAGACACTGTGTGATCCTGGGCAAGTCCCTTGACCTCAAATGCCCAGCCCTTACTGTTTTTCTGCTTTCAAACTCATACTTAGTATCAATTCTAAGAGAAGATAATTTTTTAAAAAAAGCTATCAACAAAACATTTAGAAATAAAAAACAGTGCATAATTTTTCAAAGATAACTTGGGCTCCTTCTCTGTCATTTACAGTTCTGGGCCTAAATCATTACAGCCTGGACAACATACATTTTTTTATATTTAGTGTACATAAACATAATTGAATAGAAATGATAAACATAAAGCTATAATTTGTCAAACATAATTTTTTTTAAACCCTTACCTTCTGCTTGGAGACAATACAGTGGTAAGGGTGGGCAATGGGGGTCAAGTGACTTGCCCAGGGTCACACAGCTGGGAAGTGTCTGAGGCCAGGTTTGAACTTAGGACCTCCTGTCTCTAGGCCTGGCTCTCAATCCACTAAGCTACCCAGCTGCCCATCAAACATAATTATTAAAACAATGAGCTAGCTTTTCTGTTCTAGAAATAGAAAAACAACTGTCACAAAATAATGGAGAGCAACCCCATTGGGATTTAAACACATATGGAGTTACCCCACATTCTGCTCTCATATCTCCAAGGACACACAGAGGCTTATTACAGGCATGATCCAAGGAATAAAAGGATCAAAGAAAGGTAGAGCCAGAAACAGTGTTAAGTATAGTGATTGTTACTAATAAGATTATACCAACCCAACCATCTAACTCCCCCCACCACCACCGCCCCCAACTAAGTTTTAAGATATATTCAGTGTGCATAAAACCTTGGGTTTGGTTGTTTTTCAGTCAGGTATAAGATTCTAGCAAGGGGCATATAATTTTCTAGGGGAAGTAAGACTGCTTACTGTGATTCTAGGTTTTTCTCCCTTCCATAGAAGGTAATGAAATAATTACATTACCAATTACACTAATCATTTAGTTAACATGTTAAATATTTTCCTATGTAACTGAAATCTTAAAAACTTATATAGTTTATGCTTGTCGGACTGATGTAAATCACAGGCTTCCACTTTACAACCCTGCAGAATGTTTAGCAGTATACCTCTATGACTCTAACAAAGAAGGTATTATTAATGAAGATGTATTATGGAGCTTATCTTTGATGCAGAGGAGAATTGAGGCATTAGTTTTAGGTATTCACTTATAGACTGCTTTGTTTCTGAACACAGTACTGTTATTAGCAAACACATGATCAGCAACAGGATTCAGGTTACAAATGTACTTCTTTAATAGTAAGATCTCACTATTAAAGTGATTTCACAGCAATGCACCATATATATATATAGTGTCATCAATAAAATCCATTTAAAAAAAATCAATAAAACTGTAAATGACCATTATCTTTAAGTACCATTAGTAGTACTCAAAGAATAAAATTTAAAATCTTTAATATTGAAAAAACCTCATTTGAAAAGCAAAATGTGAACAATTACTTTCATGATGTGTTCTAGTTGAAAGAGCACTAGCTTTGGTATCAGAGGATCTAAATTCAAATGCTGAGTCTGATACCAACTGAGTAACCTTAGAAAAGTCACTTGAACCCCATTAGGCCTGTTTCCTCAACTGGAAAATGAAGAGGTTGTACTAGATGATCTTTAAGGTACCAGAGCCAGTACTAGACCTATGCTCCATTTGCCAACAAGACTTAGTATGTAATTATTACAAGGAATACATTTTTTTAATGTGCAGTTTTCCAGAACCCCATAGTCAAAGCTTCCTTCCTAGAGAATTATTATTTGGATGGAAAAAGTATAACATAATTTATGAGAGGCAGAGTGGCAGAGGGAAAAGAACAGGAGGTGTCAAGAAGGCTTAGCTGGAATTCTGCCTCTAACATTAACTCTGTGCAAATCAATTTCTCAGGGCCTTAGTCTCTTTGTAAAAGGAGAAGGATGGATTTAACCTCTAAGGTTCCTTCTAGCTCTAAATCTATGAATTTATAATCTGTTTAGCTCCTTAAAAATTATAGAAGGCTATAAGAGCTGGATTTTAAAGAAATAAATATTCTAAAAAAAGTCTTGAAGGGACAATGGTTTGGTAGGATCATAGAATGAATAAAAAGGAATAAGGCTGGAAAGGTAAATTGGATTCAAATTGTAATAGACTCACATTATTTATAATTTTTATAATATTTATTTATAATATTTATAATATCACATTAGAGATGATGAATGTGGATATATAATGAAAAGAAGTTGGTAACTCATTTGTTATGGGGAAGGAGTTAGAAGAATAAAATAGTCATGACTAGTTTGAACCTGAGAGAATGAGAAGATAATGACACCATCAACAGAAATAGAAAATTTTGAAAAAGGGTTTAGGGAAGAATATGAGTTTACTTTAGGAGATGTTAAATTTGATGTGGTTATTTTATCATCAGTAAATTGCAACATCAGGGGGAATATTTTATGATATTTGTAAATACAGATAGCAATCTTGAAAACAAGAATATCTTTAATGTAGACATTTTATAATCCCTTTAAGTCTATTCAATAAAGATGCTGTGTGTAATTTCTATAATTTAATCACTGTGTGGGTATCTCCAGTATAGGAAATCCCTTCACCAATACAAACTTCAACTCCTATAAAACTAAGTAGTAAGCTAACTTATTTGTCTTAAGTCATATAAGAGTCAGAGGAAGAATTTAAAGCCAGTTCTTCCAGATTCCTACTGCTTTATCTACTATGCCAAGCCATCTTTAAATCTATTTAAGCTTCATTAATTTATTATTCAACAATGAATTCTCTTTAGTGGCTCAAACCAATTTCAAATCATCTGTTTGATCTGTTTAGGTAGTGTGCCATACTCTGGGGTTCAAATACATATTATCTATGTAACCATGGAAAAGTCATTTAACTTCCGAGCCTCAGTTACTTCACTAGGAAGATGGAACAGAAAACACTAGCATGGTATACCTACTCACTGAGGTGCTAAAGGAAAAGCCTTAAAGAAATGTGAGTTATTATTGTTGGAAGAAGTATCGGTACATTTCTTTAAGCAAACCTGGCACAGAATATCCAGACTTACCTGTCTGTGATTGTGTGTGTGTGTGTGTGTGTGTGAGAGAGAGAGAGAGAGAGAGAGAGAGAGAGAGAGAGAGA